>NW_003852672.1:512560-515602 GCF_000181295.1 Otolemur garnettii | reverse complement strand
GTTGCAGCCGTCATTGTTGTTTTGGCGGTCCGGGCTGGGGATTCGAACCCGCCACCTTAGGTGTACGTGACTGGCGCCTTAGCCGGTTGAGCTATAGGCGCCGAGCCAATCAAGACAATCTTGATCTTCACATGCAACAGTCAATGCCTGAGACCACAAAGTGTGTGAACTAAATAAAATCTTTAGCCCCTGACTAAACACTGGCTTAAGCTGAATGAATGAACTTGTTCTTGGTCAAGGAGACCCTGCCCACAGACCCAAAAAAACCTTAAAGCTGAGTTGCTGGCCAAGGGAGGTCAGACACTTATTTATGCCCTGTCCCTTTTGGAGTTACGTTTTATAGGATTAAGATACAAAATCATTAACAAGCCTAAGGCCATGTGAGGTCAAGGTTAGTTAAATCACACCTACAAGTTATCAGTTTACTTAACAGATCACTTAAGTCCAGACATATGTACAGAGGCTTGTCTCTGATTAATAGACCTACTTAGCTTAGCTTAAACATTCTAGGCCTTTAGATAAAGCTCAGTTTCTTTAACCAATTATAAATCAGAGAGTCTTTAACCCACCTGTTTCTTTAACCGACCTGTAAACCTACCCCCCTTGGAGATGTCCTGCCCTGCCAGGCCATACCAATGTGTAATTCCTGTCTCCCTAAAAGGTATAAAACCAAACTGTAACCCCACCATGGGGAGACCACTGGCTCAAGGCTTCTTGGGCAGTTCCATGGTGGCACAGACTCCACCCAGAATAAATCTCTTAAAATTATTTCACAGAGTTTAAGCTTTTTTTTTTTTTTTTGCAGTTTTTGGCCAGGGCTAGGGTTTGAACCAGCCACCTCTGACATATGGGAACAGCACTCTACTCCTTTGAGCCATAGGCACCACCCAGAATTTGAGTTCTTTTCTGTTGATAAGAATCTCCCAGAACTCCTTAAGCCCGGCCACATGCTTCATCCAGCCTGATGTAGGCCACAGGGTAAGGCAGTAAAGCACAGAGCTAACAGATGCCTGAAAACGGAAAGTTTCTCTGTTCCACTAACAGCTAGGATCACCCACTGCCAGCCTGCTGTCCCTGTTCTGGGGCTTCACTTCTGGTGGGAGAAGGCGGGAAGTCCATGAGCAGCGAACAGGTGACTGAACCAGCAAAGAGCAGCGCTGGGTATGGGAGAGGCCTGGGATGAAAGGGAGGCTCCAGCCTGGCCCATCTCCACCAATTCCAGCCCTGGGACACTGCAGGCCCTGGGCCCTGACCCCCTGAAATGCTCTGAGCTTATTTTCCATGGGCCCCAGCTGGGGGGACACACACCCCTACTGCAGAATTGGGGCCGGGACTTGTAGAGGCAGGACTCAGCCCACCAGTGAAGGGGTCACGATGGGGAGTGGGAAGACCCCCACCGTGCCTGCCTTCACTGTGAAGGAGATGAAGCTCAGTCTCAGGTGACCTGACCCCCTACTGGTGAGGGCCCACTTCCTCCTCAGCCCCCTCTTGTCAGTGCCAGCAATGTGACCTCAAGCAGGGGCTCCACCTCCCGCAACAGCGCCCAGGTGGGCTTCCCACCAGCTGTGGGTAAGGACAAAACCCCGAGACACATGGCAGGGAGGGGCTTCCTCCGACAGGTCACTCAGCCCAGCCAGGCCTTGAAGCAGGTAGGCGGCACTTTCTGTGCCTTGGGGACAAGAAAAACACAGTCACAGCAGGAGCATTGATTTAATGACAGGAAATAGAAAAAAAATACTAGTGTCTGAACAAAGGGCTGTACTTAGCAAGTTTTATTATGTTGATAAGGTGCCTGGTTCCCAGCCCACCCCCACCTCCTATAAAAGGGATACAAATAAATTACCAGAACAGACCTAAGAGAGCAGCCCAGCTCCCCACGATCCCAAGCCCTATTTGGTGATGGACTCACTGGGGAGTGTGGGCATGGAAGGGACAGAATCCCTCCCACCAGGCTACGAAGAAAGGGGGAACTTACTGTCACAGCTGGGCCAGGTCCCAGAACCCTGCCCAGGAGCAGCCCTGCCTGGGCAGGGACATGGGGGAGCCAGAGCCACTTTCCCAGCGCGTTTGTCCTGCTCAGTCTTTATCTTCCCTCACCATGTCCCCCTTTATCCTCCATCTCTATGTCTCTTGGTTTCTCTCTCTTTTTTCTTTGAAATTATTATATAAAATAGTTTATTAATAAAGTAGGAGTTAAATAAATCTTTCCTAATGCCCTCCCTCAACCCACAAATCTGATTTTACTTTTGCCAATTTTATTTTTTTATGTGTGGGCATATTTTGCTGACTTTAATTAATTAATTTATTTATTTGAAGCAGTCTTTTAATGTTACCCTCAGTAAAGTGCTGTGGCATCACAGCTCACAGCAACCTCAAGGTCTTGGGTTTAAGCATTTCTCATGCCTCAGCCTCCAAGTAGCTGAGACTACAGGTGCCCACCACGATGCCTGGCTATTTTTGGTTGCAGTTGTCATTGTTGTTTAGCAGGTCCAGCTTGGGCTCAAACCTGCCAGCCTCGGTGTATGTGGCCAGTGCCCTACTCACTGGGCTATGGGCACTGCCTGCTGGCTTTATTTTAGAATTGTCGTTTTTACCATTTTCTTTTCTTCCTTCCTTCCTTCCTTCCTTATTTTTTTATTGTTTGGGATTCATTAAGGGTACAAAGAATTAGATTATACAGATTGAACTTGTTAGATTAAGTCCCTCTTATAATTGTGTCCCGCCACCCAGAGGTGTGCTATCCACTGTGACCCCCATCCCTTTCCCTCCTCCCCTCTCCCCACTCCCTCATTCCCCTACCCCAACCTTAGCTCATCTACCACCTTCCTATTAGAACTGAGTACATTGGTTCTTGGTTCTCCGTCCTTGTGATGCTTTACTAAGAAGAACGTGTTAAACAGGTTAAAACAACAGATGTAGGCTTGGCACCTGTGGCTCAAGCGGCTAAGGTGCCAGCCACATACACCTAAGGTGGCGGGTTCAAATCCCCAGGCCAGGCCCGCCAAACAACAATGATGGCTGCAACCAAAAAATGGCCAGGCG
>NW_003852672.1:507335-512293 GCF_000181295.1 Otolemur garnettii | reverse complement strand
CAACTCTCTTGCCTCAGCCTCCTAAGTAGCTTGGACTACAGGTGCCCACCACAACGCCCAGCTATTTTTAGATATGAGGTCTTGCTCTGGCTCAGGCTGGTCATGAACCAGTGAGCTCAGGCAATCCACGCACCTCAGCCTCCCAAGTGCTGGGATTAAAGGTGTGAGCCACTGTGCTCGGTCCAACTCTCCATCTTTTTTAATGGCTGAATAGTATTCCATGGTGTACATATACAACAGCTTGTTAATCCATTCATAGGTTGGTGGGCATTTGGGGCTGTTTCCACATCTTGGTGATTACAAATTGACCTGCGATAAACAATCTAGTGGAAATGTCCTTATGATAAAATGATTTTTTTCCTTCTGGGTAGATGCCTAGTAATGGGATTGCAGGATCAAATGGGAGCTCTAATTTGAGTTCTTCAGGGATTTTCCATACTTCCTTCCAAAAAGGTTGTATCAGTTTGCAGTTCCACCAGCAGTGTAAAAGTGTTCCCTTCTCTCCACATCCATGCCAGCATCTGTAGTTTTGAGATTTTGTGATGTAGATTACTCTCACTGGGGTTAGGTGATATCTCAGGCTAGTTTTGATTTGCATTTATCTGACAATTAGGGGCTATGAGCATTTTTTCATATATTTGTTAGCCATTTGTCTGTTTTCCTAGGAGAAGGTTCTATTCATGGGATTGTTTGCTTTTTTTTGTTGTTGATTAATTTGAGTTCTCAGTAGATCCTAGTTATGGAGCTTTGTACAATTCATCATATGCAAATATCTTTTTCCATCCTGAAGGTCGTCTATTTGCTTTGGTGGTTGTTTCCTTAGCTGTACAGAAGCTTTTCAGTTTAATTAAATCCCATTTGTTTATTTTTATTGTTGCAATTGCCACGAAAGACTTCTTCATAGAATCTTTCCCTAGGCTAAGGTAACCAGAAGTCCCGCTTTTAGTGGGACAGTCCCAATTTTTAACAATTTGTCCCACATTCTGTGGCATTTTTAAAAAGTCCCAATTTTTGGAAAGAATGCAGGACAAGCTAGGGAATGGCGAGAGAATGGGAAGGGAATATACGGTTTTTGGCTGCTGAAAAGGTTAATGTAACTCCATTTGGGAATGAAGAGGTTAATGTAACTTCATTGGGAAATGAAAAGTCTAATGTAAACTCCCTACTCCCCTCCTGGGCAAGGTCACCCAGGTGGACCTGTGCTCTACTCCTTTGAGCCACAGGGGCCACGCTATACATAATTTTTTTTAATGTATTATATTTGGAAATGTACTTATGTTGAAATTTTAAAAAATATTACAATACTATTTTTGTGTTCTATGAAAATTTTTGTTGCTCCATATAGACCAAATTTTTAATCAAGAACACACCCCTCTTCGGCCCCACCCTCCACCCTCCCCACCTCCCATCTTGGTGTCCTGCTTTACCAATGTTAAAATCTGGTCACCTTACCCTAGGCCAATATCTTCAAGTGTTTTCCCCACACTGTCTTCAAGGATTTTTATTGTTTCATGCCTAGATTTAAGTCTTTTATCCATCTTGAGTCAATTGTTGTAAGTGGTGGGAGATGCGGATCCAGTTTCAGTCTTTTACATGTGGTTATCCAGTTCTTCCAACACTATTTATGGAATAGGGATTCTTTTCCCCAGTGTATGTTCTTCTTTGGTTTCTCAAAGATCAGGAAGCTGTAAGATGTTAGTTTCATCTCATGGTTTTCTATTTGGTTCCAAACATCAAGGTCTCTATTTTTGTGCCAATACCATGCTGTTTTCATTATTATGGCTTTGTGGTATAGCCTAAAGTCTGATAGGCTGATGCCCCCAGCTTTGTTTTTATTACTAAGAATTGCCTTGGCTATAAGCAGTTTTTTTCTGGTTCCATACAAAATAAAGAATTATTTTTTCCAAATCTTGAAAGTATAATGTTGGTATCTTAATGGGGATTGCATTGAACCTGTAGATTTCTTTCAGAGGTATAGATATTTTAACAATGTTGATTCTTCCCAGCCAAAAGCATGATATGTTCTTCCATTTGTTAATATCTTCTGCTATTTATTTTCTTAGGGTTTTGTAATTTTCATTATAGAAGTCCTTCACCTCTTTCTTTTAGGTATATTCCTAGATATTTCATTTTCTTTGAAGCTACTGTGAAGGCAATTATGACCTTGATTAGCTTCTCATCTTGGCTGTACACAAAGGCTACTGATTTGTGGACATTGATTTTATATCCTGAGACATTACTGTGTTTTTTGATCACTTCCAGAAGTCTTGTGGTTGAGTCTTTGGGGCTAAGTATAAGATCATTCATTGGCAAAGAGTGTGATTTTGACCTCTTCTGGCCCCATTTCAATGTCCTTTATTTTCTTCTCTTGCCTAATTGTATTGGCTAGAACTTCTAGCACTATGTTGAATAGTAATGGCGATAGAGAACAACCTTGTCTGGTTCTAGTTCTTAGTGGCAAAGCTTTCAGTTTTACTCCATTCAGTATAATTTTAGCTGTGGGTTTGTTGTAGACAGCTTTGATCAGATTAAGAAATGTGCCACTTATGCCTACATTCTTGTGTTCTAATTAGAAAAAGATATTGGGCTTGGTGCCTATAGCTCAACCGGCTAAGGCGCCAGCCACATACACCTAAGGTGGCGGGTTCGAATCCAGCCCGGACCCGCCAAACAACAATGACGGCTGCAACCAAAAAATAGCCAGGCATTGTGGCAGGCGCCTGTGGTCCCAGCTACTTGGGAGGCTGAGTCAGGAGACTTGCTTGAGCCCAGGAGTTGGAGGTTGCTGTGAGCTGTAATGCCACAGCACACTACCCAGGGGGACAGCTTGAGGCTCTGTCTCAAAAAAAAAAAAAAAAAAGAAAAGGATACTGAATTTTATTGAATGGCTTTTCTGCATCTATTGAGAGGATCATATGGTCTTTGTTTTTGCTTCTGTTGGTATGGTGAATTATGCTTATGGACTTGCATATGTTAAACCAGCTTTGTATCCCTGGGATGAAACCTACTTGATCATAATGAATGAATTTTTTAATGTATAACTATAATCTGTTGGCTAGGGTTTTGTTGAGAATTTTTGCATCTATGTTCATTAATGAAATTTGTCTGAAGTTCTCCTTTTTAGTTGGGTCTTTTCCTGGGTTTAGTATCAGGATGATGTTTGCTTCATAGAATGTGTTAGGGAAGATTCCTTCCTTCTCAAATTTTTTGGAATAATTTCTGCTAATTCAGTATGGGTATAAGCTCTTCTTTGACAGTTTGATAGAATTCTGGTGTAAAGCCCTCTGGACGAGGGCATTTTTTTTTTGTTAAGACTTTTTTACTGTTTTCAATCTCAGTTCTTGAAATTGGTTTCTTCAAGAAATCTGTTTTTTCTTGATTAAGTCTAGGGAGAGGGTGAGATTCCAAGTATTGGTCCATTTCTTCCACATTGTCAAATTTGGGGGCACAGAGTTTCTTGTAGTACTCAGAGATGATCTCTTGTATCTCTGTGGCATCTGTTGTTATTTCCCCCTTATCATTTTTGATTGAGGTTATTAGAGATTTTATTTTTCTGTTTCTAGTTAATCTGGCCAAAGGTTTATCAATTTTATTTATTTTTTTGAAAAAACAACTTTTATTTCATTAATTTTCTGAATGATTCTTTTGTTTTCAATTTCATTAATCTCTGGTTTAATTTTGGTTATTTGTTTTCTTCTGCTGGGTTTGGGATTAGATTGTTCTTCTTTTTCCAATTCCATAAGATGGTTCATGAGTTTGTTGACGTGCTTTCTTTCTGTTTTTCAAATGTAGGCATCTAATGCGATAAATTTCCGTTAAGACTGCTTTTACTATATCCCACAGGTTTTGGTAACTTGTGTCTTCATTATTGTTATGTGTAAGGGATTTAATGATTTCCTCTCTTATCTCTTCCTGAATCCAACTATCATTCAGCATAAGGTTGTTTCATTTCCAAGTCTTCATGTGGGGATGAATGTTTTTGTTGGAGTAAAGTTCTACCTTTATTGCCTTGTGATCTGAGAAGATACAGGGTATAATTTCTATTCTTTTAATTTTGCTTAGGTTTGATTTGTATACTAGGATGTGGTCTATTTTGGAGAATGTACCATGGGCTGACAAGGAAAATGTATATTCTTTAGTTTTAGGATGATGTGTTCTGTATCTGTATATTAATCCCATTTTTCAGAGTCACATTTAAGTCCTTTATATCTTTGTTTAGTTTCTGTTTAAGAGGATCTATCTAGTTCTGTCACAAGGATGTTAAAGTCCCTGGCTATTATGGTGTTATAGGATATTATATTGCTCAGACCCATTAAGGTCTATTTCATAAATCTGGGAACATTTAAGTTGGGTGCATAAATGTTTAAATTTGAAATTTCTTCTTGTTATATTGTTCCTTTGACCAGTATAAAGTGTCCATCTTTGTCTTTCTTAACTTTAGTTGCTTTAAATCTGTTCATATCTGAAAATAAGATTGCAACCCCTCCTGTCTTCTGATTTCCATTTGCTTGAAATACTATTTTCCATCCCTTAACCCTGAGTCTATTTTTTTATTTTTTTTATTTTTGGAGACAGAGTCACAGGAAACACAGGTTGTCACCCTGTGTAGAATGCTGTGGTGTCACAGCTCACAGCAACCTCAAACTTGTGGGCTCAAGCAATTCTCTTGCCTTAGCCTCCCTAGTAGCTGAGACTGTAGGTGCCTGCCACAATGCCCAGCTATTTGTTGTTTTTGTTGTTGTTGTTGTTGTTTAGCAGGCCCAGGCTGGGTTTGAACCCATCAGCCCCCATGCATGTGGCCAGCTCCCTAACCACTGAGCCCCAAACCTTAACCCTGAATCTTGATTTGTCCTTCAAGGCTAGGTGTGCCTCTTGGAGACAGCATATGGGTGGCTTGTGCTTTTTTTTTTTTTTTTTTTTCCTACAGAGCCTCAAGCTGTCCCCCTGGGTAGAGTGTC
>NW_003852672.1:498772-505738 GCF_000181295.1 Otolemur garnettii | reverse complement strand
AAAAAAAAAAAAAAGAAGAAGAAGAAGAAGAATCCCTATTATTCATTTATTTAAATGATTCATGGAGTCTCGTTGTTCTCTAAGTGCCTGTTCTGCTTTTTCTTTCTTCTTTTCTGCCTCTTTAATTACTTGAGTAAACTTGGAAACTTTATCCTCTAGCTCTGAGGTTCTTTTTTTCTCCATGATCTGACCTATTTTTGATACTTTTTACTATATCTTTACATTCCCTAATACTCCCCTTCATTTCCTTAAGCTCTGCCATATCCTTCCTATGTTCTACATATCTCTCAGACAACTTTTGGTTCTGCTTTTCCATTTTCTCATCCATTCCTTTTATTGTCTTTATCATTCATATTTTAAATTCCCTTTCTGTCAAATCCATTAATTCTTTGCAGGTAGAGTCTTCTGCAGTAGCTGCCTCATGGTCCCTAGCTTAGATTCAACAAAGCATGGACAGCTGTATAGAAATAAGAATGAACAAAGAGGCTATGATCTAGGCGGTCCAAGATGGACTAGAGACATTGCCTTATCAGCCACTAGGAGCAAGAGGGCTCCAACCACCTATTGCAGGATTGTCCCACCCAGAAACATTATCCCAGGGGCACAGTGAGACAGCAGGGGACTCCGAGAGCTGAGGAGAGCAGGAGCGGTGGAAGACAGTCACGGAAGGCAGGTGCTTTAGCACATACCCTTTGGCAGAGGGCTGGAGACACGGAAGGCCCCTCCTGCTGTTTTTTTGGACTTGGAGTTGCCTTGAGAGAGCCTGAGCCACTGAGTGAACTTGAACAGCACCTAGTGGCTAGGTTTGCACTTCAGGCAGGTTTGAACTCTAGGACAGCTTGGCTAACAGCCACTGGGGAAGAATAGCCTGCAGGGTCCTAGTATGTGGCTGGCTCTAGCACACCTGCTGAGCTTGGGCAGCCACCCCTGGGGAGAGCTGGGTGGATCCCACACCCCCATGCAGAACCCTTTGTGACCAAGGGGATGGTCAAGGGATGTACCCCAAGAAGTCTGGTGAGAGCTTCAGGCCCCTAACCCTGTGGGGATCCAACACTAGTGAAGTGATCATGCCCTAATTGAGGTCAAATAAATCAGGAAGACGGGACCACATCACCTCAGCAAGTAGATAGTGGCTTCCTGTTCCCAGCTTATGCAGCAGAAACAACACACCTAATCGGGAGCGCCATCTGGTGTCCAGACAATATATTGTAATATGTATGTTTTTAAAATTTTTTTCAATTTTTTGTTTTGTTTTTATTTTTTCATTTTTATTTTCCTCAATATCAAGGTTTCTAGTTTTATTACAATTTTATTACCTTTTTTCTTCTTTTCTTTGTTTTTCTACTTTCCTTCTTTTTGTAAATATTTTCTGCTTTTCGCATTTTTCCCTCATAAATCTCTCAGATGACAGTGAAGATATCCCTCCTTTCTTTCTCCAGTCTGTTTTGTTTTATTTCATTCTATATTTTATTTCTGGGACATAGCCTATCTCTGAAGGGCCTGGGCTGGGGTCCCACAGCATTGGCCTGGCTCAAGGAGGCCTTGAAACCCAAGGCTAGGCCATCCTTCTAGCTTTGGCCTTCCAAAGGACCATATTGCTAGGTTCCCACCATGACACACTGCTGCTTTTCTTCTGTATTTTATGAAGGTGAGATCTTGCTCTTACTTGGGCTCGTACAGAGCTCTGGACTCAGGGAACCCACATCCTCCAGGCCCCCCGAGTCCTGGAATTGCAGATGTGGGTCAATGCACCCTGCCAAACACCATTTTTACTCCTATTTTCTCTTTCCACTCTTCTTCTCTCTTATTTTCATTTTTTTCTTTCATCCTTTTTAAATTTTTCTTTCTTTTTTCCCTTTTTGGTCTTGTCTTTTCTTTTTGTCCCTGTACCAAAAATACACTCCAACTCCCAAGAACAGAGACAAGGAAAATTAAGCAGAAAGAGGAAGTGAGAGGAGAAAGTAGGGGAAGGAAGTGAATAAGAAGAAAATACACATGAGGAGGAACCAACAGAAAATTCTGACAACACGAAAAACCAGAACAGATGAGAATAGCCAGAATCTACAGAGAACTCAAATTACTCAACAAAAAAAGAGCAAACAATCCCATCTATCACTGGGCAAAATACGAACAGAAACTTCTCTGAGGAAGACAGATAAATGGTTCATAAGTATATGAAAAATGCTCATTGTCCCTAATCACCAAAGAAATGAAAATCAAAACCACCCTGAAATATCACTTAACCCCACTGAGAATAGCCCACATCGCAGAGTCCAAAAGTTGCAGATGCTGTCATGGTTGTGGAAAGAAGGGCACACTTTTACACTGCTGGTGTGACTGCAAACTAATGCAACCTTTTTGGAAGGAAGTATAGAGAATCCTCAAAGAACTCAAAGTAGACCTTCCATTTGGTCCCACAATCCAATTACTAGGCATCTACTCAGAAGGAAAGAAATCATTTTATCATAAAGACATTTGTACTAGATTGTTAATCGCAGCTCAATTTACAATTGCCAAGATATGGAAACAACCTATGTGCCCCTCAACCCATGAATGGATTAATAAACTGTGGTATGTGTACACCATGGAATACTATTCAGACATTAAAAGATGGAGACTTGGGGCAGCACCTGTGGCTCTGTCTAGATTCTTCTTGGCCTCTCTGTGCAGCATCCTTCCTTCTGGGAGGGAGCAGGGCCTTCTCTGGAAAGAGGGTCTAATGAGCTGTGGTCAAATAAGGTAGGTCTGATAATTTCTTTATGGCCAGTTTTTGTACAAAATGATAGTTGTATGGCTGGCCTTGGGGAGAGTGGGACTTAGAGGCAAGACAGGAGACAGAGAGCTTTTGCTTCTAAGGCATTCATTTTAGGGCACTGTTTTCTGAGCTTCTGAGTACTATGACAGTGGGTCTGTGCCAGTGTGCCCTGTGCCCACAGAGTGTGCAGCACCAGGAATGCACCCAGCATACACCACTGCATCTTGGTGGTGGTGAAGTGTGGGTGTAGGTTTGTCAGAGAAGGATGCTGACCGTGGAGGAAGGGGCAGGGGGCATATTTGCTGTAAATATTACATAAAGCTGGTTTTAAAAATTGCCTTAAAAATTGTTTTAAAAACTACAAAAATGGGCTTGTATGTTAAGAACCCCATAGAAAAAGGAATTCCTGGGAACCCGTGGGGGAAGTCTGAAGGTAATTCCTCTAAGGCATTGTGTGCCCTTGTGCAGAATTTTAAATATCTACAAATAAGTGTAAATTTCCAAAAGTTCAAAGATAAATTTCTCATGTGACTGTGGAACAATGGAATAAAAGGATGTCCCTGCTTTGCGTGGTTCAGGCCCAAGGGCTTTCTAAATGCAGCCTCGTCCCCATCTAAAGGTGCTCTGACCGCATATCATGCAGAAAGTCTGCAGAAACTTGTCCAGGAAGAACCCATTTGAAACATATAATTTCCTTGATTTATAATAATGTGACCAAGATTGTTTTTTGAGACAGAGTCTCCCTATGTCACCCTCAGTAGAGTGCTGTTGCATCATAGCTCACAGCAAACTCAAACTCTTGGGCTCAGGTGATTCTCTTCCCTCAGTCTCCGGAGTAGCTGGGACTACAGGCACCTGCCACAATGCCTGGCTATTTTATTTATTGATTTATTTATTTACCTTTAAGCAGCTACGCTGAGAATGAGCCCCATGTGGTTGGTGTGCTAAGCCATGCTCTACCTGGGTAACTAGTGGAGCTAGTGGAGCTGACGGACGCCGCCTCCGCACCACGCCGCTAGGCGAGATTAGGGTTTTAACAGTGAGAAAAGGAGGGATGGCTACGTGTGTGTGCACGCAGCACTCTCTGCCCGAGGTGCCGGACTTTCCCCTAGGCAGAAGAACAGGGAACCAGTCCCCTGGGTGTAGCCTAGGAAACAGGCCTTTAGCACGACCTTTTTGTTAGAGACGGGGGTCTCACTCTTGCCCAGGGTGGTCTCCAACCTGAGAGCTCAAGCACTCTACCCACCTCAGCCTTCCAGAGTGCTAGGATTACAGGCGTGAGCCACCGCTTCCAACACTGTGACCAAGATTTTATCTAAAAATGTCTACGTGCACTCAGAGAGAGCTCTGGGAACCATGTTTTTCTGTCATCTTGCCGGACTCTAGGTGAAGGACCAGGAGGGGCCACTGCTGAGAGACAGCTGCTTAGAGTAGGGCGAGTGACCGTTGGTAGATTTCAGGACTACAGCTGGGGAGAGGATTCAGTTTCTCTTAGATTCTGAATGTGGAATAAACTACAAAGAGAAACGACTGCATCAGCTCCTTTGCAGAAACTAAATACAGCAAAATTTTCCCACCCTGAATCACAGAGAGATTAATTGTTGTTCAAGTAGCTACTTCTCATCCAAGGCGCTGGATGGACCTCTGGTTTCCAGGGAGCTTCCTGAAATCATGGTTTTTCTGCTTTCAGACTTTGCTCTGACGGTCCTGGGGTTGGGGGAGTACCCTCCTATCCCAAGCAGAACAGCTCTGATTTGATCTGTTTCACTTACTTTCCCAATTTAATTGTTATTTGATTAGTGGTAATTAAACATCAGTTAAATAGTGTCAGTCCCTTAAACCCTGGCCATACAGAGGTCAAAATCATGGGTTTGGGGTTTTTTTTATATTTACTTCTATAATCCTAAATAATGCCCTTATATGACTATTGATTTTCCAATTTGAACCATCTCCAACTTTTCCCTTCTATAGTAAGATGAAGATTAAGCTCCAGTCACTCAACCCTCTGCCCACTCCCACCTGCACACAAACATACTATCCCCTCCTTATAGAGAAAGCTGTAGCACTATCTAATGAGTTATGCTGACTGACCGTGGAAGGTGCTGTTGACACTCTGCCCATCACAGCACAAGCACCGAACTCCCAGTGAGGGGTCAGGGTACAGATTTCCAGAAGTGGCAACAGATAAAATGATACTTGCAGGACAGCCAGGGACAGCCAGGGGGTTGTACAGGGGGCAGAGCTGGAGTGGAGAGGGGGCTCTGAGGACATGGACAGCAGAGCTGCCAGCAGCTTAAAGTAGAGCAGTGTTGAGATCGGATTTGCATTTTGGAAGGTGCCTGGAGCACCCTGTGAGGATGGGGTGGGGGTGCACCTAGAATGCAGGAGTGCATCTGGCCAAGCCTCACAGCCTGGAGGCAGCAGCAGTGACAGCCAGGCATCTGGGGACCCTGGCTTAGATGCAGGTGATGAGTTCTCTAGACATACGTTTGAGCAGGGCTGGAACTAGGTGGAGAAATGCTTTTTTAATAGTTGGCTCCAGCATTTCTGTTAAAAACTTGGCTTTGTGTGGAAAAACCTCGTGCTAAGAGCTTGCTTTAGAAGGTGAAACTCCCACTTTTGAGGGCCAGGGTGTCAGCAGATCTCAGGATTCAAGGGAGGGGAATACGCTTCAAGTGATAGGGAGGATTCTGGAGTCCATGGCAAAGAGGCAGGCAGGGGAGAGAAGCAGAGAGGGAAGGAAAGAGGCTGTGCAGGGCCCCCAAGACCTGGGAGCACCTTTGGCAAAACCTTTGGCAAAGTCTGATAACCCTGCAGTGAAGTGTGATTAAATGTGTGGCAACCAAAAAAGAGCCTGAGTTTTCCATCAGTCTGCCTGGTGCAGAGAGGCAGCAAGGAAGCCAGTTCCCAAGAAGAGATGAGGCCAGTTACTGAGAACCAGAACGAACCCAGGGAGCCTTTCAGTTGTACAAGCTGTGAGATTGGTGATCACCTGGTTTTCAAGTGGATAGGGAGCCACCCGCTGAATTTTTGCAGGATGGCATGGAGGGGACAGATGGCCAGATTGGGGGGGTGAGAAGAGAACTCCCCCAAGCTGAGCCCTGCATGTCAGCTGCCCAGGGCACGTGTGGTCACAGTCATAGAGAAAAGAGAGACTTCAAGGAAGATGCTGCCAGGAAGCCAAGGACAACAAGGACTGGGCACAGTGACAAGGTACCTGGTGGGGCCTGAGGGGCAGGTACTGGGCTGCAGAGTGGGAGTGAGTGGTGCCCTGGATTTAATGTTTGTGTCCCACCAAAATCCATCTGTTGAAATCCTAATCCTCTGTCAGGGTGATAGTATTAGGTGATTAGCAGGTGAAGATGGAACTGTCAGGAACCAGATTAGAGCTCTTGCTCCTTCTGATTTTGAGACATGACAATGACATGGAGATGCTGGCAATCTGCAACACAGAAGAAAACCCTCACCAGCATGATGGTCTGGCATCTGATCTCGTTTTCAGGCTCCAGACCATGAGCAATACTTTTCTACTGCTCCTAGGCCTGCCCATCTGTAGGGTACCATCATAGCAGACTGAAACAGTAGGTGATGAGGACAGCACGGCGTGCAGACACGCTTTCTAGAAACATAACTGTGAGGATGTAATAGGAGCCCTTTGCTTAAAGTCTCCTCCAAAGGCCTAAGGCCCTGTAATACCATCAGGCAGCTATTTTTGTTTTTCTCTCTCTGCAAAAAATAGGATAAAACAAATTGTGATTGTTTACAATTCAAACTTCCACCAAAATCTGTGTGCCCCTTCTCACAATGACGCATGTTATATCTTTGTTGCAAAATTAATATGGATTCTTTTCAAAAGTTCCTAGGAGAACTTTTGTACCAAAATTGTGCCAGTTACTACACAGAGAGGAGGGAATGGAGTTCTGATTGGAAGGGGTCATTGCTAATTATCTCTACTCCCCAAAGAAGCTATAAAAAAGGTTCAGAAGACCTCTCCTGGCTTGGCATCCGTAGCTCAGTGGTTAAGGTGCTAGCCACATACACTGAGGCAGGCAAGTTTGAACCTAGCCTGGGTCAGCTAAACAACAATGATGACTGCAACAAAAAAATAGCTGGGCATTGTGGCGGGCACCTATAGTCCCAGCTACTTGGGAGGCTGAGGCAAGAGAATCACTTAAGCCCAAGAGTTTGAGGTTGCTGTGAGCTGTGATGGC
>NW_003852672.1:494438-497815 GCF_000181295.1 Otolemur garnettii | reverse complement strand
TTAGGTTATAGCTTTCATATGAAAGCTATAAATTAATTTCATAATAGGGGTGTGTACATTGGAAACTTTTTCTTCCATTCTTGTGATACTTTGCTAAGAAGAACATTCTCCAGCTCCATCCATGTGAACATGAAGGACGTAAAGTCTCCGTCTTTCTTAATGGCTGCGTACTATTCCATGGTGTACATATACCACAGTTTGTTGATCCATTTGTGGATCAATGGTCACTTGGGCTTCTTCCATGACCTGGCAATTATGAATTGGGCTGCAAGTTTCCTGGTTTTAAAGGAACTGAAGAAGCGTTCAGCATAGGGAAGAGAGCAGGAGGAGAGGGCATGAGATGGGGGAACCTGGACCCTGGGGAGCCACTCGAGCATGATTGAAGTTGTTTGGGAGGAAAGAGGCTGGAGACAATGGGAGATACTTGGTTTTGTGGGCTCTAGAGCCACAGGCAGAGAGCTCAGGAGCAAGTGCCCAGCTACACTCGCAGAGCCAATGGGAGGGGAGGGAGAAAGAGGGAAAGGCTGACAGAGGTCCCCATGGACTCACTCAGCTCCCTGCAGTAGCAGAGGGTGTCTGCTCAGAGGGATTGCACATGAGGGGGCTGAGCTCAGAGAAGGTCTGGAAAGGCTGATGTGAGGTAGGGAGAAAGGAACTGGACAGGGGAGATACAGTAGGATGGAGGATGCCCCGGCATCCATCTCCCCTCCTTCCATGGCAATAGAATACTTCACTGGTCACCCAAGAACTGGGAACAAGGGTTGGACCTTTGGTTTTTCCTGATTGTGTCCTTGTCTGTTCCCCTGCCCCCTTCCCCAGCCCAACCATATCCACCATGTTTCTCCTTTTTCAGAATAAGAACCCCAAGTTCACTTCCTGACAAAGATGGCAGTGTTTGTCACCCGGTAGTGCTCACAGACCTTCTAAGCTCCAGTCTCTGCACCAAATCTGCATTTCCCAGGACTCTGGCCCTGCTTGCACAGAAGTCCCGGTGACAACCAAGAGCTCGGTCTCAAGTGCCCCTGTGGATCTCAGCTGCACTGGAGGAAAAGATGGGCACTTGGCTCAGTTAGGGAGACAGTGGTCCTAGTGTAAGGAAAACATTAGTAAGAGAGTCCCCCTCTGCCTTTGTCCCCTCCTCCTTCCTGAGTCTAGGACGGATCTTCCCCATGCCACCCACCATGGCAGCCCAGAGAAGAGGCCCTCTGCAGTGGGTGGGCGTCATGCTGCTGGTGGTGGGCAGGCTATACTGTAATAGAGAGGAAATGAGAGCTCTATTTTAGAGACACAAATGCAAGCAATTGCAGAGACAGACCAAAAGTCCTTTATCATTAACACATTAGCTTTGATGCAAAAATGACAAGGCTGGTACGTGGCCATCTTAGGGCTCAGAGCCTGTGAGTGGACAACCTACAGAACAGTGACAAAGCAAGCGGGCCTGGTCCAGGATTGGCCCCTTTAAGCTACTCCTAGCCAGGGTTTCCCTAGGTGAGAAGCATTGTCATTAATACCCAGAGTGAAGCTGTGGTCACACAAGTGCACTGTTTTCAGAAGCTTGGTATTAGCTGGCTGGTGAGTCACAGAAGTCCCTTTCATGCTGTGGGGTCACTTTTCCTAACAAGTCATTGCTCAGATCCATCTACCCACCAGGCTCACATTTGGATCAGGAAAATAAAATGAAAGTCCTATTGGATTGTTGGGACAGTTGGGACTTCCTTAGGGACAGATGGGTGAGAGGCTGTTGGTTGACATTTAACTGTAGCTCCAAATGTATTAAACATTTCCTTGTAATATGTCCAAGTCAACCTGGAAATGGGCTGGACTTCACAGTCAAAGAAGCTTCTGCCATCCAGGCTATGTGGCTGGTATTCTCCCTCACACAGGAGATGGTTCACCTGCTTGGACTGTGGGCTTGGAGTTTTCTTTCTCTTTTTTTTGTAGAGACAGAGTCTCACTGTATCGCCCTCGGTAGAGTGTCGTGGCGTCACACCACTCACAGTAACCTCTAACTCCTGGGCATAGGCAATTCTGTTGTTTCAGCCTCCCGCAGAGCTGAGACTACAGGCGCCTGCCACAACGCCTGGCTATTTTTTTGTTGCAGTTTGGCCGAGGCAGGTTTGAACCTGCCACCCTTGGTATATGGGGCCGGCGCCCTACCCACTGAGCCACAGGCACTGCCCATGGAGTTTTCTTTGTGACAAGTTTTTTTTTTTGAGGCAGAGCCTGACTTTGTTGCCCTCAGTAGGGTACCGTGGCATCATAGCGCACAGCAACCTCAAACAATTCTCTTGCTTCAGCCTTCCAAGTAGATGGGACTTACAAGTGCCCACCACAATGCCCAGTTATTTTTTTTAAGAGACAGAGTCTTGCTTTTGCTGAGGCTGGTCTCAAACCTGTGAGCTCAGGCAATCCACCCACCTTGGCCTCCCAGAGTGCTAGGATTACAGGTGTGAGCCACTGCACCTGGCCCTCATAAATTTCTTTTTTGATTTTGTGTGTGTGTGTGTGTGAGAGAGAGAGAGAGAGAAAGAGGGTGTCTCTCTGTTACCTAGGCTAGGGTGCAGTGGCAAGATCATAGACCACAGCAACCTCAAACTCTTAGGCTCAAGAAGTCCTCCTGCCTTAGCCTCCAACATAGCTGGGACTGCTAAGTGCGGGCTGGTCTTGCTCAGGCTGGTCTCAAACTCCTGAGCTCAAGGAATCCACCTCCCTTCACCTCCCAGAGTGCTAGGATTACAGGCAGGAGCCATCTAATATAAACATTTAGTGCTGTAGGAACACTGGACCTTGACAGCATTCCTGACCATTGAGTCAAGCCCCAGCTGAGATCAGCCTAAATCCAGATCACAGGTTCTCAACTCGGGCTACACATTAGAACCACCTAGTGAGTTTCTAAAAATAGCCATGCTTTAGCTAGGCCAATGAACTGAAAATTTCTGGGAGTGAGCCTCCATCCTGGGAGTTGCTAAAGTGTACCAGGTGATTCTACTGAGTGGCTAGGAGTGAGAGTCACAGCTCTTAGATCAGTGTTTTTCAAACTATAATAATAGCAGACTTATTCTTCCTTTCATTTCATTTTTTGGTTATCATTTTATCAACTGACACTTGTATAGTAAAAATGAATCATATGGCTTCTAGAAGTTTCCCTTATAAAAAGCAGTACTGCTATTGCCTCTTCAACCCAGAGCTCTCATTATTCTTAAACAGTAGAGGAATTTTGGAGAAAGATCATGCACATGGATGTTTCAACAAGTAGGTAGTTATCTCATTATGGACCAATGAGAAGCCAGTTTGTGGACCAGAAACTGGGTAGTGGACCCCTGCGGTCCAAAGACCGTGCTTTGAGCAGTGCTGTCTTGACTTCCTGACTTTATCAG
>NW_003852672.1:489550-493962 GCF_000181295.1 Otolemur garnettii | reverse complement strand
GCAAACTTTGATAAGCAGTTCTCGATAATCACTTCTCAGCAATTATTTATTACAGTTTAACATTATAAAATTAACAAAAATAATATAAAACTCATATTCTGGCAAAATAGCCATATAGCGGCCAAAAACCGTATATTCCCTTCTTGTTCTCCAGCCTGTTGGTGCATTCTTTCCAAAAATCGGGACTTTTTAAAAGCTGCGGGACGCGGGACAAATTGTTGAAAAGTGGGACTGTCCCGCCAAAATCGGGATGTCTGGTCACCCTAGTTATAAGAGGAAGAGTCCAATCGAGGCATCATCTAGTCACATGTTGCTTTCTCTTTCTTACTGTCTGTCCCACTGGAGAGCTGCCACCACTCTAGTCGCAGTTTGATGGTAACTGTGTGATCACTGCACACCCTCACCCTGGCTCCCTTTCCAGAGCCGCATTAATGCAGAAGCTCAGCCAAAGCGATACAAACTTCCTTTCCAGAAAATGAGAACATCTAGGTTGAGGAGGCAATTTAAGCCCTATTTAGGGGACTGTTAAGAAGCCACGTGATCCGTGATCCGGGGGCAGGTTTTCACCTCTGGATCACAGGCTCCTCCTTTAACTTGCAGCTGTGGACCATTAACCTATTTGCACTCTTCTTACTGATGTTCAGTCCATCCCCTATTTGGCCAGAGAGAGCCCCTTCACATCAGCTCCTGTATCCTGATGCCATCCCTGCTTGATTACCCCACGCATGGACTGGCCGTTTCTCAGGAGCATGATTCCTTTTAGGGAAGAGTGTTATTTAGAGACCAAGATCTAGGCAAGATACATACTCTTTTTAAACACAGAAGTTACATAATTTTTCAGACAATCTGTTTCACTGTATCCTTTCCATTAAGTCATTAGTGGCCTGACAACCATCATGGCACTTGGTATTTGCAGTCAGCATGGATCAGAACACAGTCTCTCAACCTCTGCACTGCTGACATGTGGGTAGGGGCTGTTCTGGCACTACAATGTGCTCAGCAGCACCCCTGCCCTCTACGCACCACTAGACTCAAGTCACATCCCCAGTGTGGCAGCCAAAATGTCTCCAGACATTGCCCAATACCCCTGGGGTGGCAAAACCATCCTCTGTTAAGAATCACTGCATATCTTCTGGGGTTCTGCAGAAAACTTCCTGAACAAACCAGAGAAAATTGGACTCCATATGTAACACCCACAACAATCTCCTGCCACTGTTTCTCCATGTGTCTAACCAGGCTCATGGCTACAAGATAGAACAATGTATGTGGGAGGCAGTCTACCTGCAGGGAGTCATCAGGGTGACAGTGAGGTCCAGACATCACGGCATGAGTGGCAGGCAGCACCCTGCAGCCTCTGTCATTTGTTACCGGCTTTGCTCAGTACGGCCTGGCATCTGACAGAACTGACTCAAGGCCTGAAGATTGCTCGACTCTTGTGTTCCCACCAGGCCTCTTTTTAATGTTATCCTTCTTTAAGATCCTTCCTCTTACTGTTACTAAGAGAAAGTCCCATTTAATTCATACCAGATGCTGAGTGAGTCGCCATGATCAAAACCTCATCCACCAACATGAATCATAAGGACAAACAGGATTTTTTTTCTCCCTGCAAAACAGTGACTAAAATAATGCCTTGCCCTTTTAGGAAAAAAAGAAAAAGTATCAGTTTAAGAAGAGGCTTAGGCCCCTGCTTGTGTGATCCAAGTGTCTGTGAGCATGAAATAGTTTAACTGTAGGTCCCAGGGAGACAGCAGATGAGGCCTGCAGCTGGGCCAGGAGGACACTGGCTGGAGGGGACATCCTAGAGTAGGGATTCAAGATCAAGGGTCTAACTGCCCCAAGACGGTGTTATACAATCCTGTGTTTCCATCTGAGATTCAGGGACGTGAACTCTCTGCCGTGGAGGAAGAGGCTGCTGGGAATTGCACAGGTCTCACAGGCTGAGCATCCTAGAAGGCTGCTTCTCCTGATAAGGTGGAGGACACCTGGGAGCCTCAGGTGCACTTGTTTTCTCCATTCTGCCTCTTTCCCTGGATTCTGGGAATGACACTCTGATTATCCGTGCGGGTCAGAAATGATGTCTGCCCTCCCTGGGGTGGAGCGGAGGTGGGGGCAGCACTGGGCCCACCTGGGCACTGGGACTTCCCTGAATGGAGGGAAACAAAGCAGAGCAGACCTGGGGCTTACACTCCCCCACAGTGTGTGGCCAGATGGGACTGTCAGCTGGCAACTGCTTTTAGGTCCCCAGGGCCTCCAGGTGCCTGTTCTTGTCTCACAGACTTGTCAAAGTACAGCTGGGACCTGGTGGAGCTGGAACCAGTGCCCAGAACAGCCCCTGCTCATGTGTCAGCAGTTCAGGGGTCGAGAGACTGCAAATACCAAGTGCCAGGTGCAAATCAGAAGGGCCCTCTGTGTGGCAGAAGTGAGGCAGGAGCTGGGAGCACCCCACAGCCACTGCGTCATCACTGACAAAGAGCCAATGAGAAATGACCGGCGGCCACCGAGACCCACAGCAACGAAGGAGAGCTGAACAGAAATTGGATTTTTGCCTCTTCCCCATCTTCGTGCCAAGCCTTTTTCTTGCCTTCTCCTGAGGGTGTCAGCACCCTCTGCCCCTCTGTGCAGCTGTGGGAGGGGGACTCTGGCCTCATGCCTCTCCTCCATACCTGAATGTAGTGGTCCACAGAGTTCCACCCAGGCCTCACTCTCCTTCCTTGGTCTTTCTTGACACTGTCCCACACTTTTATAACCTGTCACTTTAAGTTCATCTCCAGCTCCAAAATTCTCCCCTGAGGTCCAGGTATAGAGATCTGTTTACCCAGTGATCATCTTCACAGACACCCCATTCACCACCAAAAACACCTCAGTTTGTAGAATTAGAAAATGTAAGGCTACTTTTTGTTGAAAAAGATATGAAAAACAATATAAAGCCTTCTCTCTCCCTCTATTTTGGGAATCTTGATTAAAAACACATCAAGTAAGATAAGGAACCTTGAACAGAACCTGAGGTCCACCCAAACCCACCTCTAAACTTGGTGTAGATGGGGAGCTGTGAATAGCTTTTCTTTATGCTGATAAGGAAACTAAAATTAAACAGAGCTTTGATTAGCTGATTAGTTAAGCTGAAGCAATGTCCCAGTAAAGCTAAATTTAACTATGCCCTGCTCTAGACCCCACACTGCAGACTCCTGTCTTCTGGTTTCTACCAACTCAGTATAATTGTTGAGTCTGGGTGGTATATGCATGAGGGTTTATTACATTATTCTCTTGTGCACCTTTGCAATTGTTTGTAATAAAAAATAATCTAGAAAGGAAACAGTGTCTCTCTTTTTCCTTTCTCCCCCCAGGCCCCAAGAGCTAGCCTGCCTCGCTTAGCTTCTCTGCAACATGATCCATAAAGTCCTTCCCTGAGAGAGCTGCCGGGATCCATGACACACACTGCACAGGAAGTCAGGAGATAGGAGACACACATATCTGTGCCCCGAAGCAGCAAATGACATCAGCAATGAATTATTTTTCCCTTTTGCTCCTTTTCTTTGTCCTAGCCATATGTGTATGTAATTATGTGTGTGTATACTCTGAGAATTTCTGAGCAGGGAGGAAGTGGTTCAATCTGCTCATCTCTGAGCAGCCGTTGGCTTTTAGAATAAAAAAGTGAGTCTGCCTTGTCTCTGATTCAGAGGCAACATGAGGCTTGCTTTCATCCACCACGTCTATATTTAAATGCCTGCCTTCTCCCCTGCAAAACTTAATCCTCTTTCCTCATAACATTGTAGGAAAAAACTTGACTTTACATGGTATTTTGCTTAAATCTTCAAGAGGAGCCTTAAGTACAAGAAACGTCAAGGGGAGAACGCAAGCCGGCTTGGAAATCTCACAGCTCAGAAGGCTCCATGTGACAAGACACCTAGGGCTATGCATCGTCCAGGGCAGAAAGGCAGTGCACATCAGACTCACCAGTCAAGGCGCCCTGTGGCACATCTGAGGACTCGGTACTCTCATGCCTTCAGCTTTGACTCTCTCTCCTTCCCACACTGCTATCTTCATTTGAGCAGAAAAAGACAATCTCTCTTGATCAAAATATGAGATCTACGATAGTATCATTTTACACATTTCACCCACCTTGTTTAAATTTTTGTTTTGATATATAGTTGTCTCTGGATATCCATAGTGGATTTCCTCCAGGACCTCCCTTGGATACCAAAATCCACAGACGCTTGAGTCCCTGATATAAAATAGAGGAGTGTCTCCTTATAACCTCCACACACCCTCCCATATACAGAACTAAAAATAATCTCTGGATTACTTACAGTATCTAGGGTAATGTAAATGCTGTTTAAATAGTCCTTATACTTATTATTTGACAAAGAAAAGAAAGTCTGCAATACACACACAATTTTTATTTTTATTTTCAT
>NW_003852672.1:486108-488595 GCF_000181295.1 Otolemur garnettii | reverse complement strand
CCCAAGTAGCTGGGACTACAGGCACCCGCCACAATGCCTGGCCATTTTTTGGTTGCAGCCATCATTGTTGTTTGGCGGGCCCGGGCTGGGGATTTGAACCTGCCACCTTAGGTGTATGTGGCTGGCGCCTTAGCTGCTTGAGCCACAGGCGCCAAGCCTTAAGTATGTCTTTTAAGGCAGCATAGATTTAGGTCACTTTTATCCAGTTTGATAATGTCTACCTTTTAATTGAAACCTAGGTCCACTTACATTTAGTGATTGATATGATTAGGGTTAAATCTACCATCTTGCTATTTGTTTTCTATTTGTTTTACCTGTTTTTGTTTTTCTGCTCAAGGGGGAGCCCTTGCCTACATTCAACTAATCAAATATTTTTAATAATCCATTACATTTCTTCTATTGGTATTTCAGCTCTACCTCCTTATCCAATATTATCATTTTAGCCCTAGGTGTTTATAATATGCATCCTTAATTTAGCACATGATGCTTAGAATTAATTTATACCAATTTCCATAACACTTGTAACCTAAAAAGAGAATAATTCCTTTTATTCTCCCTGTCTTTATCCTATTATTGTCATATATTTTAGTTTTACATGTTTTAGACACTACAATAAATGATTGTTGGTTTTTGTTTGAAATAGTTATCTTTTTAAAGGAACTATAAGGAAAAAACAAAAAATATAGTCTTTTATATTAGCCCACATATGATGCTTTTCTCTCCTTCCTGTGGGTCAGTTGTCATCTGATACCCCTGCCCTTCGGCCTGGCGAACATCCTTGAGCACTGGCTGTAGAGTGGGTCTGAGAAGGGGACCCTCTCGGCTCTGCCTTTCTGACACTGTCTATATTTCACATTGTGGCTTCCAGTAACTGAGAGTCCCATGTGAGCACAGCCGATAGGAAAAGCACAAGTTCTTGACATGTTGTGATGTCAGAGAAAAGCAGTGTTTTCTTTTACTGGTGAGGTGATGAATGAGGAAGTGACAGCTGCAGCCATGTGAGTGCTGATACTTCAGGAGGCTGTAGGGTTTTCAAACTCAGGTAGATTGGCAAAATATCTTTGGGAGTTGCCAACCCTCTTCAACTGAATAGGAAGTTAAAACAGAGACGTAGGACCACTGCACAGCAATTGGGCCGACCAGAGCCATAGCCAGCGGCCCTGCGGCTGCTTCTCAGGAGGCACGGGTGGCTGGGGCGGTGTTTTCCCTGGCAGCCCCCAAGGGCAAAGCTGTAAGATTACTCTGCCTCACACTCCCCACCTACTTTCCTCCCTGCCTACATTGCAGTGAAACTCTTTGTAGTCATAGACTCAAGGCCAAAATCTCTTTCAGCAAAGTTTCAATGAAGACAGTTTTCTGGTGAAATTTTATATGTATCCCAATTTTATGATGTGCATGGCAGTAAGGTTTATTGGGGTGATTGGTTTCCTAGGGTGGGTTCCTAAAAGCAAGTATTGAGACAGGAGACATGTGCAAATTATTCATTAAGGAAGTGTTCTCAGGAGAAACAACTAAAGGGGTTGGGGGAAAAATTAATGGAAAAAGCCACCAAGCAAGACATGATCCCAGCCTCAGCCTGATTCAGAGGTGAGTTCTGAAGGGTAAACTGCCCTTCAGAATTTGTCCCTCTCCAGCAGGGCTGTTGGGGCTTTACAGTCCCCAGCAGTGGAGGAGGACTCACAGACTCTCAGGCAGGTCTGTCTCCCTCTGAGTGCTGGTGTGCAGTAGACAAGGGTGTCCCAACTAAGTCACAGGTACAAGCCACCAAAACAAAGGGCACAGAAGATGGAGAGTAACAGAACAGAAATGGGAAAGAGAATCCACATGGGGTATGGATGAAGCACCAGCAACATCTGCTATAGCAAGGCTTGTGGAGCAAAGGCCTTGTCCTGCTTTTAACAAAATACATTGTATTAACTTAGCATTATTTCTTTTAAGGGGGCTCCCCTGGGATTACAGTGGAAGTTTCATGGCCAACCCATTAATACGGGTCCATAAAGTTTGCCTGCAACTTAAATAGACAACTCTTTTAAATTGCACACTAACTTTAAGGACACCCTGTATTTCAGGATGAGAAAGTCCTGTCCCTTTGATAGTTATCCATTTTACGCTTGCAAGAACTCTAGGCAAGACCTAGGCCATTTGAATCAGGTTTTGTAAATAGCAATAGGAATATCACCATACATGAAATACATTATCACATCAAAGAGGTGTTAGAAGTTTGACCAATTTAGTTTTTAAAATCCTACTTTGTTATTTTATCCTTCTCTCCCCTGTTGATTCTATGGTAAAAGTCAATAATGAAAGCCTTAGTATATCTGAAAGTCTTCACAGACCTCCACTACTATTTGACCTGGAAAGTCTATGTTCCATTATAGTAAAGGACAAGGATTTTTCAAATCTGAGTATGGAGACTTGAAACTATCCTATGATGACAATGTTTCTATACACCTGTGAACATTCATTTCTATTTATTATTTTTTTTTT
>NW_003852672.1:479166-485107 GCF_000181295.1 Otolemur garnettii | reverse complement strand
TTTTTTTTTTTTTTTTTTTGAGAGTCTCTGTTGCCCTGGGTAGTGTCGTGGCGTCAGCAACCTCAAACTCCTGGGCTCAAGCGATCCTCCTGCCTCAGCCTCTCAAATAGCTAGGACTACAGGCACCTATCACAATGCTGGGCTAGTTTTTCTATTTATAGGACAGATGGGGATCTCAATCTTGTTCAGGCTGGTCTGGAACTCCTGAGTAAGTGATCCTCCTTCCTCAGCAGGAGGGGTATCAGGTGCTACCAACTGCAATGAGACATGTAAGAGGTAACAGGGAGTTGTCACCATTAGTGTTTGTAAAACTAAGGTCAATTTTTTTTTAACCATAGAAAAGAACAGAGTACTTACTATGATAAGAAATACCTAAGGCTGCCTGGGATTGACAGGACTTGTTTAGGGGAGGAAAACCTCTTAGAGTTTAAGACAAAGGTAATAAGTTAACTTGAGTTAAATGTGGTAGAGGTTTTGTAGCATTTGAAGCATATTTTAATATTTAGTCAGCAAAGGCCAGACACGCCCAAGAAGGTACACATTTGTGAAACTGTGCTGAGTCCCATGAGGATGACAGTCTCCCTTTTACTGATTTATCATTTCCAAGTAATGGTCTTGGGCAGACATAATTATAAATTATTTTAGTAGTTTTATGGCCCTTTAGGACACAAGAAGAAAGGGAGATTAAGAAATATCTATGTTGGCTTGGTGCCTGTGGCTCAAGTGGCTAAGGCACCAGCCACATACACCTGAGCTGGCAGGTTCCAATCCAGCCCGGGCCCGCCAAACAACAACAACAGCTGCAACCAAAAAATAGCCGGGTGCTGTGGCAGGCACCTGTAGTCCCAGTTACTTGGGAGGCAGAGGCAGGAGAATTGCTTGAGCCCAGGAATTGGAGGTTGCTGTGAGCTGTGAGCTATGAGCTGTGATGCCATGGCACTCTACCCAAGGGGACAGCTTGAGGCTCTGTCTCAAAAAAAAAGAAAAGAAAAAAGAAATATCTATGTTGAGCTAATTAAGTCATGATGGGGCTGTCATGATGGGATGCCAGAGACCTCTCTGCTCAGCATGAAAGAACACAATAGGATGTAAGCACTCCAATTTGTACAAATAATCAACACATTGAATTCCATAATGGCATAAATGTATTCATGATCTATGTACAAATGACTTAATTTAAAAAAAGAAATATCTTTTGAGTCCTTTTAATGAGGGGGAGGCCAACAGAAGGCTGCTAACATATTGGATAAGAACAAAGTTTCCAGAAAATGTTATGTTATTTAAAACCCTTATAAGAATTAGGGAGCACAGGAGTTCTGGGCTCAAACTACAGATTAAACACGCACATGTAGATGCATTCCCTCCAAACACCTACTAACCTAGAGAGATGTGCAAGACTACAGTAAATCCACAAACGTGAAAATATAAAAGACAAGAGAAATAAATTTTTAGAAGCTAGAAAGCAGAAGATTGGTGACTGCCTTAACAGACCAAAGAAGGGACAGTTCTCAGGCCAGTAGTGGGCACAGTTCTCCAGAGAAAGAGATGCAGGCGGGAGGAAAGGAGGGTGTGTGCATCTGTCCATGTGGACAGAGAGTGAGAGGGAGAAAGAGAGAGAGAAATTATAAGGAATTGGCTCCCACAGTCACTAGACTGGTAAGTCCAACATCTGTAGGGTGGCACGGGGGTACAGGAGACCCAGGGAGGGCCAAGGTTTTAGTTCCAAGGCCATCAAGCAGAAGGAGCTGTGGCTGCAGAGTCCAGGGCAGTTGTTTGCCTGGGGCAAAGTTCAACCTTTTGTTCCATTCAGACCCCAACTGGTTGGATGAGGACCACCCATATAATGGAGGAAGCTATGAAGAAAATGCTTGTGTCTCCCATAAATCATATGTTGAAGACCTAACCCCCAGTGTGATGGAGCTAATTAAGTCATGATGGGGCTGTCATGATGGGATGCCAGAGACCTCTCTGCTCAGCATGAAAGGACACATAGAGACAAGGGCCATCTGCACAGCAGGAAGAGTGTCCTTGCTGGAACCAGATTATATAGCACCTTGATCATAGACTCTCCAGCCTCCAAAACTATGAGAAGTAAATTTCTGTTGTTTAAGCCACCTACTCTATAGTATTTTATTTTCTCTTTCTCTTCCTTCCTTTCTTCTTTTTTTCTTTTCTTTTCTTTTCTTTCTTTCTTTCTTTTTTTTTTAGAGAAAGGACTCACTCTGTAACCCAGGCTAGAATACAGTGACACAATCATAGCTCACTGCAGCCTCAAACTCCTGGGTTCAAGGGATGCTCCTGCCTCAGCTTTATGAGATGCTAGAACTACAGGCTCAAGCCACTGCTATTGGCTGGTATTTGTAAGCTGAGCAGAACAAGACATAGGGCAATTCTGCTTTACTCAAGTCCACTGGTTTAAATGCTAATTTTATCCAAAAAACACCCTCACAGAAACTTCCAGAGTAATGTTTGACCAAATTCCTGAGCACATGCCCAATAAAGTTGACACATAAAATTAACCACCTAAAAAGCATAGAAACTGACAGAATGAGGTGGCTCCGGAATTAGGAGGGAAGAGGGATGCAAAATAATGAGAATTGGGTAAAAGCAGCTTGAGAAGCAGTTAGATCCCCAAATCCCTCACCCAGTCCATACCTCTGAGCAACTGCTCCTCCTCACCTCCAAGGTAAGGCTTTGGTGCCCAGTCTGTGAACAGAGGACAGCAGGCAGAGTCAGGGTGTGACAGAGTCAGTGTGAGTGCCGTACCAAAAATAAGGAGTTAAGTGAAAGTTGGATGCTGAGACCACCCAGCCCTCTTCTCCCACTGGGGTCCCTGAAGGCGATAGCCAGCTTTACTGGGAGATTGCAACATTAGAAGAGTCTTCTCTGGGTAATCTGAGCAGTCCAGTGGGAAGAATCTGAATAAATTGGCCCTGGAGTTCTCCCAACACATGGGGCACATGATAGTGATGCTCAGAGTTCTTAAGCCCCACTCACCTTCCAACCTATGAATCAACCTTCATCTCCCTGTTATAATGATGAGAAAGAAAGTGAGCAGATCCAGATACCTGATATTTTATCACACAGCCCCAAGGCTTGGTTTATTTTTCCTCAGTTCTTTTTCTCTCTGCTTTTCAGATTGGATCATTTTTGTTTATCTGTATTTTATTTATTAATTTTGTTGCCATGGATAGAGTGCCGTGGCAGTACAGCTCACAGCAACCTCAAAATCTTGGGCTCAAGTGGTTCTTTTGCCTCAGCCGCCCAAGTGGCTGGGATTATAGGCACCTGCCACAGTGCCCAGTTATTTTTTTGGAGATGGAGTCTCACTCTTGCTCAGGCTGGTTTTGAACTCCTGGGCTCAAGCAATCTACTCACTTTGGCCTCCCACAGTGCTAGGATTTTTTTTTTTTTTTGAGACAGAGCCTCAAGCTGTTGCCCTGGATAGAGTGCTGTGGCATCACAGCTCACTGCAATCTTCAACTCCTGGTCTTAAGTGATTCTCTTGCCTCAGCCTCCCAAGTAGCTGGGACTATAGGCACTTGCTACAACCCTCGGCTATTTTTTGGTTGTTGTCGTTGTTTGACAGGCCAGAGTTGGATTCGAACTCACTAGCTCTGGTGTATGTGGCTGGCACCTTAGCCAGTTGAGCTATAGGCGTTGAGCCCCACAGTGCTAGGATTACAGGCTAGGACTATGAGTCACCATGCCCGGCATGTTGGTCTGTCTTCATGTAGTCCCTAGGAGTTCCATAAAGATCACACTGCCAAACAAGCCAAATTTACAGCAGACTCCTTTTATTGAAGAGCCAGCTGGCAACTACCTCAGTGTCCCAACATGGGGTTTCTGAGAGCAGCCTTGAGTGCTTAAGGAATCAGGTTTTATGGTTTAGTCTGCATTCTGGTTTAGCCTGCATCCTGGTTTAGCCTGCATGCAGGCTCTCCGGATGTATTCAGGTGGGGGTAGTAAGCAAGCATTGTACAGAAGCAAAATTTTTGCTGTTAGTTAGCCATACATCATACATCTTTATTTTAATATTTTCCCATACACCTTAGTCCCAGCACTTTTCCTCCATATGACTCTGTCTCAGGATTTTCTACACCTGGCATTGTTTAAAGGTAAGTCTGGCGATAGTCAGTTCATTTCCCAGGCCCAGGAGTTAGTCAAGCAAGAAGTTAGTGAGGACTTTCCTATCTATCTTGGGAGTGAACCAGACTTACTCCATTTTATTGAGGGCTTACAGCCCAGGATTTGTCAGGAGGTAAGTGGTATTTTTCTACTTTAGCCTAGACCTAACATATAAACTGACTTTTTCTTTTGTCTTCTTTGTAGGAAGTCAAGGCCATATTAGATATCTTTCATTACAGCTATTAAACTTCTCAATTCTAGAATTTGTCTATGTTTTTTTTTTAATTTCCTTGCTTACTTTTTATTTTTTTGGTTTTTTTTTCTTTGGTGCCTCGTCTGTGAACGGAGGACAGTAGGAAGAGTCAGGGTGTGATAGAGTCAGTGTGAGTGCTGTACCAAAAATAAGGAGTTAAGTGAAAGTTGGGTGCTGAGACCTGAGCAGAGTACAATGGCATCACAGCTCACTGCAACCTCAGACTCAGACTGTGGGCATCTCAATGCCTTGGCCTCTGGAAGCCGCTGGGATTACAAGTGCTCACTGTGGTGTCCGGCTGGGTTTTTAATTTTTTTTATGAGTCAGTCTCATTCTCACAGGAGGCAAGTCTTGAACTTCTAAACTCAAGCAATTCACCCTCCTCAGCTTCCCAGGGTGCTGGGATTACAGGCATGAGCCACTGCGCTCAGCTATGGTATTTTTTTAAAGCCCCTAAACTATTTATTTATTTATTTATTTTATTCAGACAGTCTCACTTTGTTACCTTCAGTAGGGTGCTGTGGCATGATAGCTCACAGCAACCTCAAACTCTTGGGCTCAAGCGATTCTCTTGTCTCAGCCTCCCCAGTAGCTGGAACTACAGGCACCTGCCACAATGCCCGGCTGTTTTTTTGTTTGTTTGTTTGTTTGTTTGTTTTTAGCGGGCCTGGGCCAGGTTTGAACCCACCAGCCCCAAAACATGTGGCTGGTGCCTGAACCACTGAGTTATGAGCACCCGGCCAGCTATGGTACTTTTTAATAATTGACACTTGTCTGCTTGGTTTCCTGTTCATCCACTCATTAAGATCATATTTTCCTTTAATTCTTTCAACCTCTTTTCCTAAACATATTTATAGTAATTTCTGAACATATTTATAGATTTCTGAACATTTTTATAGTAGTTTCCTTAAAGCCTTTGCTAAATCCAATCTGGACCATCTTGGGTCAGTTTCTATTTATTCTTTGTTATTTTGACTATGGTTCATATTTTCCCATTTCCTTGCATGTTTAGGAATTTTAGATTGTTTAATAAACACTGTATAATGCATTTTAGTGGCTCTGGATTTTTTTTTTTTGATTTTTTTTTTGAGACAGAGTCTCATTTATTAACCCTCAGTAGAGTCCTGTGGTGTGACAGCTCACAGCAACCTCCAACTCCTTGGGCTTGGGTGATTCTCTTGCTTCAGCCTCCTGAGTAGCTGGGACTACAGGCACCCATGACAATGCCTGGCTATTTTTTTTGTTGTTGCAGTTTGGCCAGGGCTAGGTTTAAACAGGCCACCCTCAGTATATGGGGTCGGCACCTTACCCACTGAGCCACAGGTGCTGCCCTTTTTTTTTTAGACAGAGTCTCAAGCTGTTGCACTGGGTAGAGTGCTGTGGTGTCACAGCTCACAGCAACCTTAAACTCTTGGGCGTAAGTGATTCTCTTGACTCAGCCTCCCAGGTAGCTGAGACTACAGGCGCCCACCACAACACCTGGCTATTTTTTGTTGCAGTTGTCATTGTTAATTTAGCTGGCCAGAGCCGGGTTCAAATTTGCCACTCTTGGTGTACGTG
>NW_003852672.1:470250-479146 GCF_000181295.1 Otolemur garnettii | reverse complement strand
CCCAGTAGCCGGACTACAGGCACCCGCCACAACGCCCATTTACTTTTTGGTTGCAATTGCCATTGTTGTTTAGCTGGCCCAGGCTGGGTTCGAACCCACCACCCTTGGTGTATGTGGCCGGTGCCCTGCCGACTGAGCTACGAGCACCACCTGGATTTATTTATTTATTTTGAGACAGAGTCTCGCTATGTCACCCTGGGTAGAGTGGTGTAGCAGCATAGCTCACAGCAACCTCAAACTCTTGGGCTTAAGCGATTCTCTTGCCTCGGCCTCCCAAGTAGCCGGGACTATAGGCATCCACCATAATGCCCGGCTACTTATTTGAGACGGGGTCTTGCTCTTGCTCAGACTGGTCTCGAACTGCTGAGCTCAGGCAATCCACCCGCCTTGGCCTCCCAAGTGCTGGGATGATAGGTGTGAGCCCCCGAGCTCAGCTGAGGCTCTGTATTTTGTTATCTGCTTGACCACTAGTGTTTGTTTTTGTTCTCAATTCTGTAGCAGCCTCTCCGGTAAGCCTCAGGTAGCCTTGCCCTCCTCAGGTGTATCCCAACCCACAGACAAGAACTTATGGGATGTCTCAAACATAGATTTCTGCCTCCCCCATACACAGCTCTGTCCTCTCGGTGTGATACCAGGACATGGGAATTGCAGCTACTTCAGCAGCCCTGACCTCTAACCTTGGACTCCTGCACACAGTGGGGCATTCCTACCCTGCAGTATTCTAGCATGCTCTGCTGTAATTGGAAAACTGCCCCCAGCAGAGAAACAGAACATCTCACGAGTCCTCTCAGGGATTGCTGTCCTGCAACTGTCTGTTATCCACTGCCAGAAAACAGTGGCTCATATCTTCTGTCCAGTTTTATGGTTGTTTGTGGTAAGAAGGCTAATCTGAGACCATAGGTGCCAGCATAGCTGGAACCAGAACCATGGCAGATTTTTATTTTCTTCCAGTCTCCTCCCTCCCCTTTCTCCCCATCCATTTAAGCAACTTCTGCATCTCACATCTACCAGCACATGTGAGAAATGAACCAGCCACAGAAGTGGGAAGAAACAGTCTAAAACAAGTCTCTAAAAATATAAATCTATTAAGAAGCTGGGCTTCCCTATGGAAGCCCTGTAAGCAGGGCAAGAGAAAAATAAGGAACTAATGTGAGAAAGCAATGATGAGGTAGGGTCCAAAAAAGAACAGCTGGAGGCCCTGATTCCTGGCAGTGCCCCAGGGAACAGCATGACCCCAGAGACACTACTGTCCAGGGTGTCTGGGTTGGCAGCACTGCAGGCAGCCTCTCCAGGGTGTCCATGTTTTTGTTTGGCTCTGAAGCAATAGATTGCCGTGGGCCCCTGACGGTGAGCAGAGGTGAGGGGAGATGCCCCAGACCTGGAGAAGGCACATGCACAGGAACATCACACCTCCTGTGACCCGGGAGGAAAGATACAATGGACCTACTGCTCTCCCCCTCCCCCCCACCACCTTGGCACAATGGGAGCCCCTAGGACTTATACACCAGCCAGCAGAAAGGAAGGCAACAAACCTCCACATTTCTGGGATTCATCTGCCGCCTCCCTGGCACGTTGAAGTTCAAAATACACATGAAGTTGTCATGTAAAAATAAAGAAAATCATGTTTACTGCACACCTCGGTAAACTGAGATTATGTCACCCCAGTAAAGATGGCCATTTGTGGGGACTGCACTGAGGGCGCTGCGTCCGTTCTTTCTCCAGCTCTGCCCATTTGGCGGGCTCCCTTGGTGATTCCCACATCATGGCTGATACGCATGCTAGAGGAGAAATCAGTGTGTGCTGACTCTGTACTGGGGATTATGCTGAGAGCCTTATGTCATCTAATCTTCATACCAAACTATGAGACATGTACTAGTGTATCTATTTTACAAATGTGAAAACGAATGCAGAGTTGTAAAATGAGTGTGGTATTTATATTCAAATCTGGTGTAAGCTTTACTGCTTGTTATGTGCAATCTGTGAGGAGAAAACCAGATCCAGGAGTCCAACATGAGTTTCTATAATATGATATACAAAGTGAGTTTATTTACAATTTAAATAAACAAATTCCCTTTATTTTCTACAACAAACATTCTAAGATTAAATGAACAACTTTCCTGGCTACATATTGTATGCTAGGGAGACATTAAACAAGAACATTGTAGGCTGGGTGCGGGGACTCATATTTGTGATCCCAGCACTCTGGCAGGCCAAGGAAGGAGGATTCCCTGAGCTCAGGAGTTCAAGACCAGCCTGAGCAAGAGTGAGACCCTGTCTCTACTGAAAACAGAAAAACTAGCCAGGCATATTAGTAGGTACCTGTGTTCCCAGGCACTCAGGAGGCTGAGAGGCAGGAGGATCACTTGAGCCCAGGAGTTGGAGGTTGGTGTGACCTAGGCTGAGGCCACAGTACTCGATCTCAAAAACAAACAACCAACCTGAGCTGGCGGGTTTGAATCCAGCCTGGGCCCACCAAACAACAGTGATGGCTGCAACCAAAAAATAAATGGGCATTATGGAGGGCTCCTGTAGTCCCAGCTACTCTGGAGGCTGAGGCAAGAGAATTGCTTAAACCCGGGAGTTGGAGGTTGCTGTGAGCTGTGATGCCACACACTCTACCCAGGGTGACAGCTTGAGGCTGTCTCAAAAAAACACAACAAAAAACACACACACACAAGAATTCTGTAGTTATTGTTGCTCCATCTTTCTGTACTTTCATTTAGACACTCTCTACTGGCCTGTCCTTTATTAGCCATGTGCCTCTGTTGTGTCCAGTCTGCTGCTCTGTCCATTTGAATTCTTTATTTCAGATATAACTATCAATTCTAGAAGGTTCGTTAGGGTTTTATATATTCCAGTCCTCTGTTGAAATGTCCCAGCATCTCAGCACTTTTTCCATTGTCCTCATCCTTTTGTATGACATATTGAAACAGTGAAGTCCTTGATGACAAAGCGGTCGAAAGTCTGCTTCTATTGTGCTTTTTTCTCTTATAAGTTGCATTGCCCTGCTGTATTAGTTTCCTGTTATCGCTGTAACAGATTACCACAAATTTAGTGGCCTATGACACCCACATTTATTATGTTACAGTTCTGGAGATCAGAAGTCCAAATTCAGTCTCACTGGGCTAAAGTCAAGGCCGGCTCCTTCTGGAGGCTCTGGGGAAATCTGTTTCCTCATCTTTGTTGGGTTCTAGTTGCCACCTACACTCCCTATCTGTGACCCTTCTTCACTTTCTTCTGTCCTCTCAATCTGATGCTCTTTCTGATCCACATGCCTTCCTTTCATAAGGAACCCTACAATTATATCCGTCTGCCCAGGTAAACAAGGGTAATCTCTCATTTCAAGGCCTTTATCAGCACCACACTCTGACCAACTGAGCTAACCACTACCTGTGTTCAAGTCCTTACTTTAACCACATTTTCAAAGTCCCTTTTGTAGCACATTCACAGCGTTCAGGGATCAGAAGGTAACCTACTGGGGAGGTGGTGTTAGTCTATCCTACCTGCCTATTCCTCTGACTTGTAATTTTTTAGTTATATGCCAAAAATTGTTTAAATATGTGTTTAATCATATTTCCCCTCATAGGGTTTACCTTATTTTCTGTTAGATGATGCTCAAAAGCACAATCCCTCAATCCAATCAGGAAATGAGCTGAGTGGGGGTGAGCTGCAGTCTCAGCTGCAGTCTCAGCTGCAGCCTGAGTGCCAGGTTCTAGTTCTGTCTGGAGACCTGTCTTGTTTGTTGCAGGCCCCTTCCTCCACCAAGACTCGCGTTCCAAACAGCAAGAGATTGCAGATCTCACTCTGCCTTTCCCATCCCCAGCCAGGGCTCAGTCCTTGCCCACTGTCTACCCCAGACTTAGCAAAGATCCCATGGGAGAAGAGCCTCCCGTCTAGGGCTCTTTCCGAGCCTGTTACATAGCATTAGCTCAAGTAGCCGTCAAAAGGCGAGTGTAGGCCGGGTGTGGCCACTCACGTTTGTAATGCTAGCACTTTGGGAGGCTGAGAAGGGAGGATTACTAAAGGCCAGGAGTTGGACACCAGCCTGGGCAACACAGTGAGACCCCCCCCATCTATACAAAAAAATTTACAACTTAGCTGGGTGTAGTGGCACACATCTGTAGTCCTAGATATTTGGGAAGCCGCGGCAGGAAGTCTGCTTGAGCCCAGGAATACAAGGTTACAGTGAGCTACAATTGTGCCATCACATTCCAGTCCCAGCAACACACTGAAACTCAGTATCTAATAAAAAAATGTTCAGTAAAAGCCAAACCCAATCTTCAGCCTGTGCCCAGACTTGACAAAAGTACCAGGAAAAAAGTGAGCAACATCCAATGGGTCTTCCTCCTCTGCTCTCTAAAGTCTTTAAAAATACAATTTGTAGGCCAGGAGTGAGGACTCACAATCTATAATCCCAGCATTCTGGGAGGCTGAGGCAGGTAGATTTAGCTCAGGAGTTTAAGATTAGCCTGAGCAACAGACCCCATCTCTACTAAAAATAGACAAACCAGCTGAGCATTGTGGCAGGTACCTATAGTCCAGCTATTTGGGAGGCTGAGGCAGGAGGATCACTTCAGTCCAAGAGCTTAAGGTGGCTGTGAGCTGTGACACCACAGCAGTGTACCCAGGGAACCAGAGTGAGAGACTCTACCTCAAATAAACATTATATATATAGACAAACACATACACATATATATATACATATATTTTTTTTTACATATATCCTCTTTTGGTATTTGGTATTTTTGTTTTTCTGGTTGTTCCAACAGGAATGATGAGCTACTGATAACCTACTACATTCTGCTTTGAACTATTAAGTTTCTTAATAATAACATTGTGTTAAGGGAAGAACTATGCAGTTACCACTGAATATCTCAGAAAGCTTCTTGCATCTTCTTAGCAAACAAAAGATAGACTATACATAACTCAAAGATCTTTTTCCATCTACCCTGTCCCTTAACAGTGTTGTTTACTTTGTTCCTAAGTGGTTTAAATATGCTTATCACCAGCACACTTCGAAAATTCAATATAGACATAATAGATTTGTTCTTCCCAAGGCTTGTAAAGTATAATTGCAACCCCTAGTTTACTGTATTTTTAAAAGTCTGTATTTAATATTATGAACAGGCAACATTCTCAAATGTTCAAAAGACAAAAAACATAAAAGGGTGTAAAGTGAAGAAATCTTCCAAAGTCTCTTTTCCCATTACCCACCACATCCCTAACATGCACCCATGATTAGTATTTTCATCAGAAAAGTTTAAATGAGGCTTGGCGCCTGAGGCTCAGTGATTAGGGCACCAGCCATAAACAATGGGGCTGGGGGTTCGAAACCGGCCGGGGGCCTGCTAAACAATAATGACAACAACAAGAAAAAAATAGCCGGCATTGTGGCAGGTACCTGTAGTCCCAGCTGAGGAGGGACTAGGCAAGAGAATCACTTAAGTCCAAGAGTTTGAGGTTGCTGTGAGCTGTGACGCCACAGCATTCTACCCAGGGCAACATAGTAAGACTCTGTCTCAATAAATAAATAAATAAGAGAGAAACACATTTTCAGTTTTTCCTTAAAGGCAGAAAGAAGGAAAAAAGAAAGGGCAAGAGAGAAGTGGGAAGAGAGGAAGGAGTGGAAAGGAAGATCTGGCAGACATCGGCTGGAAGCGCAGCGTGGCTTCTCCCCTGGATACTACACAGGTCCTCTTCCCCATCAGCGACAGTGTCGCAGTGGCCAAGCGGAGGAACGCGGGAGGCCAAAGCCGCCGCACTGCAGAAGGAGACGCCCCAGAGCCCGTGGCCTGGGGCGGAGGACCCGCTCGTGGGAACCGGCGAATCGCTGCTCCTCGCAAACTTCCGGGTCTTTCGATCTGCCACAGTCCGAGGTTCAGCCGCGCGCGCAGCTGAGCGCCTCCTCTACACTAAGAAACGCCCAAAGAACCACGGCGCCGCCGGAACAGCACTAAGAAAACCCCTGACGAAAAACTACCGCGCCGGAAGTCACAGCTAAACTGCGGTCAGCTGACAAGCACTCGGTACCTCACAAGTGCGCGCCCCGCCTCGCGGTAAAGCGACCGGTCCCCACAGCCTGAGGGGGCGGGGACAGATGGCGGGGAAGGACTCTATTGGCTCGTGTCTTGAGGACGCAGCCAATCGGATCCTGCCGGCTTCCGGCGCGCAATGAGTTGGCGCGCGGCATGGTGGCAGCGGGCGACGAGCGGGGAATTTGGATCCAACTGGGCGGGTCGGGAGTGCGTGAGAGGTGAGTGCCGCGCGCGTGGAACTGCCGGCAGGTCCTTGTTGGCCTAGCCCTGCTCCTAGCATAGAGGCGCCTCAGTCGCCCTCTCGGTCCGCCTAGGCCCGTTGAGCTCTCCAGGCTGCCGAGCGCCCCGGGAGGAGAGCAGAGGCAAGATCTCGTCCCCACGCGAGGAAGCAGGCCCGGGGCGCCAGTGGCAGGGCCGGGTCTGGGCCCCATTATTCTCTTGCTCAGGCCCTCCAGTGCCTAACACTGGGTGATTACAGCCCAGACCTCTGGCACTACCCCATTTCCTTCCAAGGAGAGAAGCAAAACTTTGTGTATTAATGCGTTTTCTTTCTTTTTTTCTTTTTTTTGAGATAGTCTCACAATGTCACCCTCGGAAGAGTGTCGTGGCGTCACAGCTCACAGCATCCTCGAACTATCGGGCTTAAGCTTGATTCGCCGCGGCCTCCCGAGTAGCTGGGACTACAGGCGCCCCCCACAACGCCCGGCTATTTTTTGGTTGATAGTTGTCATTGTTGTTTGGCAGGCCCGGGCTGGATTCGAACCTGCCAGCTCCAGTGTATGTGGCTGACACCCTAGCCGCTGAGCTGCAGGCACCGAGCCTATTAATGTGTTTTCAGTGGCCTCTATAATCCCAAGCCAGGCTATCTTCTATATACTGTCTCCCGGGTGCATGGCACCCCTTCCAGTGGTTCTCAACCTTCCTAATGCCTCCTAAATGCCGTGACCCTTTAATACAGTTCCTCATGTTGTGGTGACTCCCAACCATAAAATTATTTTTGTTGCTACTTCATAACTGTAATTTTGCTACTGTTATGAATCGTAATGTAAATATTTACAGGATATATTTTCATTGTTACAAAGGTTTGAATTCTGGTGGTTCACGTACTAACTCTGATTATCCATTCACGCATCATTAAGCCTTTGGTTTTTGCCCGTTCTTACAGAAGAAATGATTTGCTGTTTCCTCCAGTTTTTGTTAGGATTCAATGGGCTTGATATGTTCAATAAATACTTCTTTTTTTTTTTTTTTGAAACAGAGCCTCAAGCTGTCCCCCTGGGTAGAGTGCTGTGGCATCACAGTTCACAGCGACCTCCAACTCCTGGGCTCAAGCGAGTCTCCTGCCTCCGCCTCCCAAGTAGCTGGGACCACAGGCGCCCGCCACAATGCCCGGCTATTTTTTTTGGTTGTAGCTGTCAGTGTTGTTTGGCAGGCCTGGGCTGGATTTGAACCCGCCACCTTAGGTGTATGTGGCTGGAGCCTTAGCCACTTGAGCCACAGGTGCCAAGCCAATAAATACTTCAATGTAAAGGTTCTGTTTTCCTTACCCAGAGAAGTGAGTAATATTGTCCCCATTTTAGACATGAAGAATCTGAAGCACAAAGAGGGAGAAGAGGCATTTGGTGATTAAGTTCTAGAGACAGGACTTGAACTAAGAGCTTCCTAACTCCAAAGCATTTCCCCACATCAGGCTTTCTCCCACATCCCTCATGTGCCCTTAGGTCACACAGAACTTTACATGCCTAATGGCTGGAACTAGAGCAGGCACCTGACAGCCCCTGGTGCTACCAGTATAAATGAATAGCGCTCCTGTGCCACTGTCAAGACTGAGGGTCAAGAATTGGTGAGAAGGGGTGAGAAAGATCAGAAGGTGAATGGGGAAAAGGAGAGGTATTGTGTTTGGGGAATAGAAATAGAGTTAAATTGAATCAACATTGTTAGCTGGGCAGCCATACTGTCAGAAAGTAGCATATAGTTTATTAGGAAGAAATGAAATTTCTGGATCTTATGTCACTTTTAATGCCAGCTGCCATGATAGGTACTTTATACATATACTTTACAATCCTAACAATAACCTGGAGAAATTGGTATTGCCTTCATTCTACCGATGAGGAAACCAGATTTTAAAAATTAGACAAAGACCAGTATTTGTAGTAAAAGAATAATCTGTAGGGAAATTCTACACATCTGCCTATGAGGTGGGAGAGAAGGGAAGGAGGTGGGGGATAAGTGGCACTTTAAATATATCTGAAATGTGGGTAGGCATGGTTGCTCATGTCTGTAACCTAGTCTTTGGAAGGTCAAGGTGATTATTGCTTTTCACCAACAGTGCAAGATCAATCTAGGTAACATCTCTACAAAAAATAGAAAAATTAGCCAGGTATGGTGTCATGTGTGTGTAATCCCAGCTACATGGGAGACTGAGGTAGGAGGATCACTCAAGTCCAAGAGTTTGAGATTGCTGTGAGCTGTGATGATATCACTGTACTTTAGCCCAGGCGACAGAGTAAGACCCTGTGTCAGATAAATCTGAAATGTCTTATGCATTTAAAAGAGTGAAATAGGACCAAATTTAACTACTTAAATTTGGTTGGTGAGTACATGGGTATCATTTTATTTTTTAGTACCTTTCTATAGAAATGTTTGAAAGATATGTATCTTTTAATTTGTACTTGGTTTTTTTCTTTTTTGGAGACAGTTTTATTACTCTGTTGCCCTGAGTAAAGTGCTGTGGTGGCAACATAGTTGATAGCAAGCTCAAACTCTTTGGCCTCAAGTGATCTCTTGCTTAGCCTCCCAAGTAGCTGGGACTATAGACACCTACCACCACACCTGGTTAGTTTTTTCTTTTCTTTTCTTTT
>NW_003852672.1:468895-469872 GCF_000181295.1 Otolemur garnettii | reverse complement strand
TTATTTATTTATTTATTTTTGGCACAGAGTCTCACTTTGTTGCCCTCGGTAGAGTGCCATGGCGTCACATCTTCCAACAACCTCAAACTCGTGGGCTCAAGTGATTCTCTTGCCTCAGGTGCCCACCCTGATGTCCAGCTATTTTTAGAGCCAGGGTCTCACTCTTGCTCAGGTTGGTCTGGAGCTCCTGAATTCAAGTGACCCACCTGCCTTGGTCTCCCAGAGTGCTAGGATTACAGGCATGAGCCACCACACCTAGCCCTTTTTTTCTATTTTTAGTAGAGACAGGGTCTCCCTCTTGCTCACGCTGGTCTTGAATTCCTGAGCTCAGATGATCCACCTGACTGGGCCTATACTTGCATATATTTCTTTTAAAGGAAGAAAGAATAGAACAAACAGTTCAGAATATGCAGACACTAAATAAAATTGTCCAACTTTTCTAATAATAGGATGGAATGCCTGTTATACCAAGGAAGAGATGAATATTTTAAAAATTTACAAGATAAATGTGAAGACTGAAGAGTTACAAGGAATAATTTAATATAGAATAACACAAAACACTAAATTATGAATATATTATGGTTATAGCTACCTATGAAATCTGGACAGATGTGGATAATATGGGGGGGACCAACCACTGTGACTGGAGACTGAAGGCCAGGGGACAGTTTTATAGGACTAAGTCTTTGACATATTAGGTCTGCACTAATTCCAGGCAGTTTAATGTCAGAATTACCTTAGACCTCTTTGTTCTTAAAGAGGTCAAAGGTAAAATAACCATGGGAACTTAATACTGAAAGCTCCTGAGGGTCTCCATAACCCCGTAAAGTAAAATCTAAACTTATTGGCACTGCCCGTAGCTCAGTGGGTAGGGCGCCGGCAACATACGCTGAGGCTAACAGGATTGAACCCAGCCCGGGCCAGCTAAAATCAACAATGACAATTGCAACAACAAAATAGCCCGGCATTGTGGCGGG
>NW_003852672.1:466110-467204 GCF_000181295.1 Otolemur garnettii | reverse complement strand
GAGTCTCCTGCCTCAGCCTCCCAAGTAGCTGGGACCACAGGTGCCCGCCACAACACCTGGCTATTTTTTGGTTGCAGCTGTCATTGTTGTTTGGCAGGCCCGGGCTGGATTCAGACCTGCCACCTTAGGTGTATGTGGCTGGCACCTTAGCGATTTGAGCCCTAGGTGTCAAGCCTATCTTGTAAATTTTTAAGACTCCTTTTTTCCTTGGTATACTAGGTATGAAATGGTATTTCATGCTATTAATTGTTAGAAAAGTTGGACAATTTTATTTAGTGTCTGTATTTTCTGAACTATTTGTTTATACTCCCTGAACATTTGTTCATGAGAACTTGAATGTTCCTTATATGTTTTTAATATTAATTCTTTATTGGTTATTTATTGCTAAGTTTTCTTTACAAATTTTATGTAAGAAACAAGATACATTTTATAAAGTACACTTCATATATGTAATTTAAAGAATATTATAAAGAATTATAAAGTTTATACAGTAAAATCATATTCTATAAATTGTAAATGTAAAGACTAATTATAAAATTATAATTATACATAACTATCATCTAGATCAAGAAACAGAACATTACTAGTATTCCTGAAGTATACCTTTCTTGTCATTCCTTCCCCTCACACTAGAGATAACTATTCTCCTGGTATTTGTGGTAATAATTTTCCTGTCTTCATAGTTTACCTTATCTGTGCTTTTATAATTAATACTCAGTTCGTTTTTGCCTGGTTTCAAACTCTGTAAATAGACGAGACTATATGTACTATATGTATTCTACTGTGTCTTGTTTGGTTCAACATTATGTTTGTGAATTTCACTATATTGTAGATAGATACAGGGTTTTAAAAAAATTTTTAATTAATTTTTATAATTTTAAAACTTTTTTTAATTAAAATATATATATATATTGAGACAGAGTTTCAATTACTATGTCACCCTTAGAGTACGGTGGCATCAGCAAACTCACAGCAACCTCAAACTCTTGGGATTAAGTGATTGTCTCGCCTCAGCCTCCCAAGGAGCTGGGACTACAGGTGCCTGCCACACTGCTGGGTTATTTTTTTGTTGTCATTGTTGTTTTAGCTGGCCC
>NW_003852672.1:457882-465574 GCF_000181295.1 Otolemur garnettii | reverse complement strand
TTGTTGTTTTGGTGGGCCCGGGCTGAATTTGAACCTGCCACCTTAGGTGTATGTGGCTGGCACCTTAGCCACTTGAGCCACAGGTGCCAAGCCTAAAATAACTTCTAATAAATTTATTTACTGTTATGTCTCATAATGCAAGATTTCCTTTTCTTCTTTTTTGTTCTTTTTGAGGCAATGTCTCACTATGTTGCCCTGGGTAGAGTGCTGTGGTGTCACAGCTCACAGCAACTTTAAACTCTTGGGCTTAAGCGATTCTCTTGCCTCAGCCTCCCAACTACAGGTGCCCACCACAATGCCTGGATATTTTTTGTAGTTGTCATTGTTTGGCAGGCCCGGCTGGATTTGAACCGCTCTGGTGTATGTGGCTGGTGCCTGAGCCACTGAGCTACAGGTGCGGAGCCATGATTTCCTTCTTTTTAAAGGCTAAATAGTATCTCATTGTATGTGAATACACCACTATAAAGGAAATCTCATTTCCTTTTTACTCTATACCCACAGGCTACTTCTGTCACCTAGTCTGTGTTCCTCCACAGCAACTCACTTCACTTTCCTAGAGATACCAACTGGGTGTCCTGCCATTTAACCCAATTCTGACATTAAACTGCGTGAAGTTAGTGCAGACCCAATATGTCAAAGGCTCAGTCCTACAAAACTGCTACCCAGCCTTCAGTCTCCATTCACAAGTGCTTACCTCCATCTGTCCAACTTGGCTACAAATCACGGGTTCCCCTTTTGGGGTTTGATAATTGCTAGAAGGAACCACAGAAGTCAAGGAAAAGTTTACAGTTTACTTATTAGATTACTGGGGGGGGGGGGTTGTTTGTTTGTTTTTGAAACAAAGTCTCAAGCAACACAGCTCACAGCAACCTCAAACTCTCGGGCTTAAGCAATTCTCTTGCCTCAGCCTCCCAAGTAGCGAGGACTCCAGGCACCTGCCACAACGGCTGTCTATATTTTGTTGCCATTGTTTGGTGGGCTGGGACTGGATTCGAACCCACCAGCTCTGGTGTATGTGGCTGGTGCCCTAGCTGCTTGAGCTACAGACACTGAGCCAGATTACTGATTTATGATAAAAGGTTACAACTCAAGAACAGCTAGATAGAAAAGATACATGGGAAGGGACAAGGAGCTTTTAGGCCCTCTGCAGGTGTACCACCCTCCTAGCATCACCACATGTTTACCAGACCAGAGCTATCTGAACCCTCTTTTGTTGGGGGTTTTATGTGGGCCTCTACCTAGGCATGATTGATTAGATAATTGGCCACTGGAGGTTAATGCAGTCTCTACCCCCTTTCCCCTCCCCCAGAGGACATTTTTATTTAGCTAAATACAAATTGTTGGGTCCAAGAGTGTGTGTATGATTTACATTACTATATATGCCAAATTGTTTTCAAAACTGGTTGCACTTCCACCACCTTATTAAACTTTCCATTGTTACACATCCTTGCTAATATCTGATATTATATTTTTAATTTTTTACCAGCCCACTCAATGTAGGTATGGCAGTGTTTCCTTGTGGTTTTAGTTTCCCCAGTTATTAATGAAGTTCTTGTGTTTATGGACTGTTTCATCTTTTTAAAAGTCCTTGTTCAACTTTTCTGTCTTCTCTGTTGTGTTGTTTATACCACACACACACACATACAGAGAGCAAATATATTTTACTTTAGCTTATAAAAAATGGATTTAACATATTTTAGTCAACTATTTTTTTAAACATCTTTTACTGTGAAATATTGTGTGTTACATTTCATAAATATAAGTTGTACAGGAATGAGTTAACATAATAGGCCTGAGACTGTTTACCTTAAGAGAGGCTTGCTTGGGCAGCACCTATGGCTCAAAGGAGTAGGGCGCCGGCCCCATATACCAGAGGTGGTGGGTTTAAACCCGGCCCCAGCCAAAAAAATAAATAAATAAAATCTTAGTTCTGAAGACAACTAGATACTGAGTCTCATAAGCAAATTGTTGAACTTGGATATTATCTTCAGGAATAAACAGGAAAAAAATTAGAATTTTGATTGGAATTCCAACAAGTTTGAGATCAATTTGGGTAGAATTGGCATCTTTTTTGGCCAGGCATGGTGGCTCTGTCTCACTTTGTCACCCTCAGCAGAGTGCTGTGGCATCCTAGCTCACAGCAACCTCAAAGTCTTAGGCTCAGGCAGTCCTCTTGCCTCAGCCTCCCTAATAACTGGAACTACAGGAGCCTGCCACAACACCTGGCTAGTTTTAGAGATGGTAGCTCTCACTCATGCTCAGGCAGGTCTCGAATCTGTGAGCTCAGGCAATCCACCCGCATGGCCTCCCAGAGTGCTAGGATTCCAGGGTGCAGAGAGCAGCCAGCTGCCTGGACAGAGAGTGGTGAGGAAAGTGCCAAGAACAGCCTGGGCAGGAGGGGCAGTGGCGGCTCCTGCACAGGACCCTGGCCACGCTGGTGAACACACTTCAGCGGTAGAGGAAGGGTCAGAGCAAAGCACTTCTTCAGTTTCTACTTCAGGAGAAAAGTCTAGTCATTCACAAGGAAGGTGTGAGAAAGGGAGGAAGAAAACATCATCTGAAAGAAAACACCAGGAATATTCTGAAGACAGTGACCATGACTGTGAAGCAGACTCCAGCCATGGGGATACGAAAGGAGAGCAAAGACAGCTGAGAATAAGGAAAGGAGGGGGAACGCAGGTGGAAGAAATACAAGAAAAGAAAGTCTGGGAAGAGCAGGAAAGAGTCCAGTGAGTGAAGCACCAAAGACCCCAAGAAGAGCTTGAGGCTCCCTGGAAGGATTGACCAAAGGCCACAAGTCCCTCAGGCTTTAAGGGCCCAGAAGCGCTAGAAACACCTACCTCGGAGAGGGTGAACTGTGAACTGTGGCCACGCGCTGTCATCCGCTAAGGTGCAGCTCTGGCTCAATATGTATAAAGCTGAAAAGAGTTTCCCACCAGAGGGGAGGTGGGCCTGACCCGTGAGGACTCCATCTGAACACTCAGGTACGGGGTAAGTGGTGGTGGTAGTGGTGCTGAGGGGCTGAGCGAGTGCAGAGAGGACTAGACCTGCACAGAGAGAGCCCTTGATCCTGGAACACGGACAGATGGAGAGACAGCAGGTTCTGGCTAGTTTTCCAGAGGTGGTAATACAGGAAGACCAAAGGGGTGACAGATAAAGATTTTCTGATTGTTCAGCAGACTTCTTTGTGTTGTTTTTGTTGCTGTGTTTGTTGTTTTTTAAGACAGTCTCACTCCATGCCCAGGTAGAGTCCCGTGGTGTCATAGCTCATAGCCGCCTCAAACTCCAGGGCTCTGGCGATCCTCCTGCTTCAGCCTCCTAAGTAGCTGATACTACAGGCACCTGCCACCACGCCCAGCTAGTTTTTCCATTTTTAGTAGAGATGGGGTCTCGGTCAGGCTGGTCTCAAGCAGTCCTCCTAACCAGCCTCCCCAAGTAATCAGAGGACAGGTGGGAGCCACCGCCTCGACAAACATTTTTGACAACAAAAAAGAAAGTCTGGATTTCACACATAAACACAAAAAGATTAATTATCATGCTCTGAAAAAGCCTTAATGTGCTACTATGCCTTCTATTTTATCCTTTCAGTCCTTCAGTAAAAAGTTGCTGGAGAAGTCAAAGGCAGAAAGAAAGGCTGGTGGTTGCTGGGGCTGGAGGGAAGGGGAAGGAGAGACTCTGCTTGATCAGTAGCACAGTGTCTGTTACAGATGAAAAAGTGTGGAGACTGCTGCACAACAGTCAATACACTTAACTGTACTGAAGTGAACACTTAAAATGTTCATGGTGGCAGATTGTATGTTATGTGTGCTTTGCTGTAATTAAAAATAAGGACATAGGAATCACCTTGAGGAAACTTCCCTCCCACTGGCCAAATATGAAACAATTTGAACATCAAATTGTAATGGTAATGGTTTACAACTCACTGAATAAATTGAGAATCCTCACTGATAAAAACAAGTAGAGGAGAAAAGTTCTTTAAAGGGCAATAAGGTTAGAAAAATCATTTTACAATCATGCTATTATTTATTTAGGTGTGACTTGTCAGTAGATACTAAAAATTATTTTTTCTAGTTAACTATATTGATTTCTGGCACAATTATATTTGATAGGTGAACATGTTATTGAGATATCAGTCCTTTGAAATTTGTTGACTCTTGCTTTCTGGCCCTGTACCTGGCCAGCTTTTGTAAATATCTGTTCTTGAAAAGAGTATGTACATTCTTCAGTTGTCATGCAGATTTCTGTATATGGCTATCCATTAGGTCAAGTTTGCCTTATTCAGATCGACTGTGTTCCTAATTTTTTTAATTACTTCCTCTATAAATTACTAAGAAAAGAATTTTAAAATCTAAAGTATAGTTTTATTTTCTCCTCTTACAGTTATTTCAGTTTTGGTTCATCTGTTTTTGCAGCTATTTTATGGACCATACAAATTTAACCTTGTAACTTCCTGGTGAATTGAAATTTGTTGTTATACATTGACCCTCTTTAGTAAGGCTAGGCTGTCTTAAACTCTGTTTTGTCTGGTATTAACATAGCTATTGTGGCTTTTCCTTGGTGAGTTTTTGCATATTTTTCCCCATCCTCTTACTTTAACTTTTCTATATACTTAGGGTTTTAGATTTGTCTTTAAGAAGCAGCAAATATAAGAGGTATAATTTTTTCCACTCAGATTGATAACTTTTTTTTATTTTTTGAGATTGATAACATTTTTTAACCAAGGCAATTAGTTGATTTACATTTAACGTAACTCATAAATATTTATGCTTTCTATTTCATTTTTCCTTTTCTTTTATAGATTTCCTTTAGGTGAGTTTTTTTTTAATCATTTTATTTTCCCCTTCTAATTAGATTTTAAGTTACATACTCTGTTTTTAGTAGAGTTGCCCTAGAAGGTACCTATGAATTATTTATTCTTTCGAAGTTTAGAGGTAATCATCGGTACTTTTACACTCCTCTTAAGCAAAAAAAGGTCTTGGGATATGTGAGGTCTCTTTATCTCCCTCTTTACTTTTAAGTTACTATTTTGGGGTGTTTTAACTATCTTTTAATCTCACAGGATTTTTTTTTACACAGTTAGGATCTGAACAGATTTAACCACATATTTACCACTCTGTTTGCTTTAGTCGATCTGAGTCCATCTGGGCTGCCTTCTCTACCACCTTAAAGTACGCCCTTTAGTTCATTTAATAAGAGTGTGCTGATGGCAAACTTTTTTTTTGATAACCTGAAAATGTCTTTATTTCTCATTGCTTTTTAAAGTAACCTCTTATTAAGATGTATTTCACATCTCAAAATTTACCTACTTAAACAGTATGGTTCAATGGCTTTTAATATATTCACAGGATTATGCGATTCTCACCACAAGTCAATATTATTGCATTTTCCTCAGCCCAAAGACAAACCTCACGCACAGTTCCAGTTCCTCTCATCTCTCTCCACCCTAGGCAATCACTAATTTACTCTTTTATAGGTTTGCCTGTTCTTGTACATTTCATATAAATGGAATCATAACAACATCTGATTCTCTGTGACCAGCTTCTTTCACTTAGCATTTTCAAGATTCATCATTTTTATGGAATTTATCAGTACTACATTCCATTGTATGATTGGATGGATATACACATTTCATCGAATGGATATATACATTTTATTTATTTATTTTTTTTTTTGAGACAGAGCCTCAGGCTGTCCCCTGGGTAGAGTGCTGTGGCATCACAGCTCACAGCAACCTCCAGCTCCTGGGCTCAAGCGAGTCTCCTGCCTCAGCCTCCCAAGTAGCTGGGACCACAGGCACCCACCACACTGCCAACATAGTTTTTCCATTTTTTTTAAGTAGAGATGGGGTCTTTCTTTTGCTCAGGCTGGTCTCAAACACCTGAGCTCATGTAGTCCCCCCACTTCAGCCTTCCAGAGTGCTTGGATTACAGGTGTGAGCCACCACGCCTGACACATTTTATTTATCCATTCATCAGTTGGTAGACATTTGAATTCTTTCCTTCTTTTGACTATTATGAATAATGCTGCCGTGATGAACATTTGTGTATAAGTATTTGTTTTGAAGGCTTGTTTTTTGTTCTTTTGAGTATATATATATGACTGGGAGTTGAAATTGCAAGGTTATGTAGTATTGCCCAACTGTGTTCCAGAGTGGCTGCACCATTTCACATCCAACACTTATTATCTGTTGCTTTTATTGTAGCTATTAAGAAAATAATGACAGCTTTATTGAGATATAATTCACGTACTATGAAATTTACTTTTTAAAATTTAATGTACAATTTGGTATCCTTGGTTTTCGAAGGGAAAAAAATTCTAGGTTATTTTCATTCTCACATTGAAGATATTCCACTGTCTTCTGATTTCTGTTTTTTGTTGAAGAGAAATCAATTTTTTGTCCAAATGTTACACAGTGATATGTTAAGTCTACATGGAATTTGTTGGCTTTCTTGTATTTGGGGATCAGTGTCTTTACTTCCAGAAAAATCCCAGCTGTTATCTTTTCAAATTCTGCCCTATTTTCTCTTCTTTTGGCAACTCTGGCTAGATTTAGACCAGACTTTCTTACTCTGTCTTCCATGTCTCTTAACTTATTATATTTTCTGTATATCTTTGTGTATGCTAAGTCAGAAACTATGAAGGTTCTGAGATTTTACCCTACTTGTAAGCTATATTGATCTTTTATTTAACCACTTTCTTGATGTTTTAATTCCCTATTATGACTTTTTCTTTGGATTGTGTTGATATACAATCAAGTTATTTACATATGATGATAATCTCATCTCTTCTAGTAGTATTATTTTTTTTTGAGACAGTCTCATTATGCCACCCTCAGTAGAGTGCCATGGCGTCACAGCTCCAAACAATCTCAAACTCTTGGGCTTAAGTGATTCTCTTGCCTCAGCCTCCCAAGTCGCTGGGACTATAGGTGTCCGCCACAAAGCACAGCTATTTTTTGTTACAGTTGTCATTGTTTAGCTGGCCCAGGTGCGGTTCGAACCCGCCAGCTTTGGTGTATGTGGCTGGTGCCGTAACCACTGTGCTATGGGCACCGAGCCCTCTTACAGTTTTTTGAATATTTTTGCATTGGCAAGAATGTCCAACATGAGAATGAAACTGAAAGAATAGTCTTGCTTTTTGTATTTAATGGATTCACCTCTGGTGTAAAATGTGTTGTGTTGGCTCTTGATTTTTAAATACTTCCAATTCTGTGTTTTAACGTATTTGTTAGAAGTAGTTTGGTGCCCTTTCAAAAATACATTGATAATATATACCATATGTTTCCATATATATGAATTAAGAAGTTCTGGCTGGGCGCCCCTGGCTCAATGGTTAGAGCACTGGCCCTGTGCACCTGAGGTGGTGGGTTTGAACCTGACCAGGGCCTTCTAAACAAAAAAATATAATAATAAAAAGAAGAAGTTGTTTAATAATAGCAAAACTAATCTGGGAAGGGACACAAAGATGGATGCTGATGGTGCTGGGAAGCTCTGCATCTGGTGTCTCAGTGCACTGTACTGCATGTATGTTAGCCCTCAGAGGAAATATATTTTTTAAATGTATTGATCTGATCATCCTGGTTTCTATTAAACTATTGAGATAATATATTAGTAGTAGCAGTTTCACTAACTGAAATTACTCCACTGACACAGATACTCACTAACTAACAAAGGTCCTTTTTTTTTTTTTTTT
>NW_003852672.1:452428-456572 GCF_000181295.1 Otolemur garnettii | reverse complement strand
GCAGTGGTGTCATAACAGCTCACAGCAGCCTTAAACTCCTGGGCTCAAGACATCCTCCTGTCTCAGCTTCCCGCATAGCTGGACTATAGACACTCAGCTAATTGTCCTATTTTTAGTAGAGACTGGGTCTTATTCTTGCTCAGGCTGTTCTTGAATTCCTGAACTCAAGGGATCCTCCCACCATAGCCTCCCAGAATCCCTCCATGGGGTTACAGGTCTGAGCCACTACACCTGGCTTATTTGAACAGTTTGAGACAGAGTCTCACTATGTTGCCCTGGGTAGAGTGCCTTGGCATCATAGCTCATAGCAACCTCCAACTCTTGGGCTTAAGCGATTCTCTTGCCTCAGCCTCCCAAGTAGCTGAGACTTACAGGCACCTGGCTATTTTTTGGTTGTAGTTGTCACTGTAGTTTTGACAGGCCTGGGTTGGATTCAAACTCGCTGATACCGGACTTTCAGGTTCTTGGTCTTGGCGATTCGAAGAATGAATCCACGGACCACAGGATCAGTAGCAAGACAATTTATTTACAGAAAAGAATACAAAAACACTAAAGTTTCTGGTAGGGAGAGAAAACCCTAGTCAGGAGAGAAAAGCTCTCTCCGTTTCTCTCCCTGTCTCTTTCCATTGAGCAGTATATATAGGTGCATGGGTTCCTTCTATATGAGGCCAAGAAATGAATGGACACAGTCTCTTCCACTACGGCAAGGTGAATGAATGTATTAATGAATGGACACAATCCTGTCCGCTGGGGCAAGGGGAATGAATGTATTAATGAATGGGCATAGTCCATTCACGGAATTGAGGCCTAGGAAACTTACATGAAATTGACCTAGGCATAGGAAATGGGGTTTCTGTATTTAGTCATAAGTGTAAAGGGAAGGAGACACCAAGGTGCTGGTGTCTCCCTAGCAGTGGTCCGGTCCCTTTGGCTACTGGAGCCTCCGGTGTGGAAGGGAAGCTCCCCTCCCTTGCCTATGCTCCAGCCCTGCTTGGCTGAGCTGGCTGGGGCACCACCTGTCCTGTATCATCACTAGCTCAGGTGTATGTGGCTGGCACCCTAGCCACTAAGCTACAGGTTCTGAGCCAACAATTTTTTTTTTTTTTTTTTTTTTTTAGAGACAGAGTCTCATTTTGTGGCCCTCAGTAGAGTGCTGTGGTGTCACAGCTCACACCAACCTCCAGCTCCTGGGCTTAGGCGATTCTCTTGCCACAGCCTCCCAAGTAGCTGGGACTGCCGGCACCCGCCACAACTCCCGACTTTTTTTTGTTGTTGCAGTGGCCGGGGCTAGGTTCGAACCCACCACTCTTGGTATATGGGGCCAGCGCCCTACTCACTAAGTCACAGGCGCTGCCCTGAGCCAGCAATTTTTAATAGCCAGTTTTAAAGATAAGGCTTGAAGCTTACATTTTCTCTGACTTTTAAACTCCATAAAGATATTTCTCTTTTTGTCATATGTGAATAAAAGTTGTCTGGGTCTTTTATCCTGAGACCTCTAGAAATATTCTCTGCATTTCTCAGAAGTAGTCAGAAGTAATTTTGTTTGTTACTATAAAGATATTTTTCTTGGTTACTTTTAGGATTTCAATTTTACTTTTAGTTTAATTTCGTAAGTCTATTTCTTGGTATCATAATCTGGTTGTTAAATATAGGACTCCTTTAATCACTCATTCTTTGTCAGTGATTTCTTTTACTACTACAAGAACTTTACCGGATGCATCCTTTGTGTTCCAGCTTTAGATTATCATTCTTTCACACCATCTTTTCACTGATTTATGGATTCTGTCTATGTATAGATAATGACTTTCTAGTTTATTTTGTTTTACTCATTATATTATAGTGTTGAATCAGCTTTTTGCTTATTTATATTATTTTACAATGGCATAATTTCTTTCATTTATGTAAAAGAAAATTTTAATTATATTACAAATTGAAGTTGTGATTCTCATGGTGATTCTGATTTAGAGGTTTATTTTTTTAAGTTTCTGGACTCTCATTGCATTGTTCCTTTTTTTCTATTTTGTGAAACTTGTGACTAGTCTTGATTTATTTTCAGTTTTTTCTTTTAATTCATCACCGATCTTTATTATTGTTTGTGAACAATTTTGTGTTTGATACAGGGTGTCACTATGTTGCCCATGATGGAGCATAGTAGTTATTAACAGGTGTGATCACAGCACACTACAGCCTTGAACTCCTGGATTCAAACTCTTGGACTCAAGCAGTCATCCTGCCTCAGCTGCTTCAGTAACTGGGACTACAGGCATAGTGGTGAATAATTTTTTATATGTATTGCAAATAATTTTGTTGACGTTTTAATGGAATACATACAGAGGAGATGTTCTTTCTTCTTAGTACTCACCAACTTCTTTAAAGCATTCCCACTGAAGGATTTTGAGTAGAAAAATTGTGTGCCCAGTTGCTACCATGCTTCCGAATATGAATCTGGCTGGAAGGTGCTGCCCTGAAAGGAATAACCAAAGAGTGTAAGAAAGCCAATTGTGAGGTTAGCAAACTGTATCACTACACATATGAAATAATTAACCAGATACTTGCACTAGCAGGATGAGTGAAATATACATATAAAATTATGTTGTGGATAATGTAGGGGAGTTTTCTTTAGAATACTATGGCTGGTTTTGATCCAAATATAAATAAGAGGCTCGGTACCCATAGCACAGTGCTTACAGCGCCAGCCACATATACTGAAGGTGGCGGGTTCAAACCCAGCCCAGGCCAGCTAAACAACTACAACCAAAAAATAGCCGGGCGCCTGTAGTCCCAGCTACTTGGGAGGCTGAGGCATGAGAATCGCTTAAGCCCAAGTGTTTGAGGTTGCTGTGAGCTGTGATGCTACAGCACTTTACCGAGGGCGACGTAGTGAAACTCTGTCTCATAAAAAGCAACAACAACAACAAAAGAAACAAATATAAATAAGACACGGAAGCAATGTGGGAAAAGCACCCTTTTGTTAGTGTCTTAAGATTGAAGGGCTGTGTACCTCTGCTTCCTGTCAGCAGTCTACTTGGTTGAGGTTAAGTTTGACTTCAGTCTGTAGCATTTGTTCTAGGAAAGAGGTCCACTTTGGACAGGACCTTGACTAGAGCACATTGCAGTAAATGCTGATTAAAACTGGGCTCAAGTGAGAAGAAGCCTTAGGACAATGATTTTCAACTGGCATGCCACAAAAAAAGATTATTAAATTATTTAATTAAAATATTTTGGAGATCATTAAATTATTTTCGGAAGAAGTCCAAAGCACAGTGAGTATTTTTTTTACACTTTTTTAAATCAACAATTTAAATGTGCTGTGAGATTAAAAAAGGTTGAAAAATACTGCCTTAGGACATGCAGGAATTGAGATCTTAAAATATTTTTTGTTAAAAAGAATCAGTGCTGCTTGAGGAAGTGGTGGGTTTCAAGTCTACGGCAGAAATGCACAAGATAATCCTGGAGCATCTTTTCAGAGCGCTTGGTGAAGGAGCTCTGAGAGACTGCTAAGGTAATGTTGTGAGGACTGAAAGCCCCTCCTGAAACTTCTCCCACTGGTTGAAACCCTGATCAGTTTGACAATCAGTGAGGATGAGAACTGTGTTGTAGTGAAACATACTTGGTATGTTTAATCCACAAGTTCATGGCTTCATGAACAAATAGGCGAAATAAAACCTATGAGTGAAAAATATTTTTCACTCTTTAGAGGTCGGTAGAGAATGAATATCATTATTTTGAAATGGATAAAAATATTCCAGCTAATGAATGAAACTAGAAATGCCAGAACTTAAATGTCACCATTTTGGGAGGTCAGCTTCCAGAGTGGTGGAGTAAGCACCTCAGCATGTGTGTAACTGAAACAATATTGGATGAGTTGGTAATCATTGAATCTGTGTGATAGGTATGTAGGGATTCATTCTTTCTCTCTACTTGGTTTTTTTTTTTTGTAATAACTATTAAGATATAATTTTCATGCCATTATGAATTATTCAATGTTTATTAATTAATTAGCTATATTATCTAAAGCATTTTAAAGAGGAAGAAGCAGAAATAATTCTTTTCACTATTACTAAACTAAAAGAATTGACAGACATAGGTTATTTTAACAATTAATGAGTGGAACATGATTTGTGTAAAACTTCTTTTTTTTTTT
>NW_003852672.1:449398-452234 GCF_000181295.1 Otolemur garnettii | reverse complement strand
AAAAAAAAAAAAAAGCCTTCTTATTTCCACAAATAACATCCAGCGTTGTTAACCCTTTCTCCTAAGATGTATGGTATAAAATAAAAGCAGGTATCTGATAGAGTGGGAGAGAGGTTATAATTATCAGCTAAAATGAGGGATTTTTTTTCTTTGTGCTATGCATGAATTACAGCTATCCTGTCTTCCTTTGTCAACCCTATAATTTTAAGGTGGCTTAAGCTATATGTTATTCTGGACAGTAGCTCAGCAATACCATGGTTTGTTACACTGGGATATACATGTGCTTGGTAAAAGCATTCTGTTAGGTTAAGACTACATCAGTGTTTTTCAACCTTTCTTATCTCACAGCACACTTGAATCTATAGTTAAACTTCTGCTGGACACTTAAATTATGTTGGTAAAAAAATAAAATAAAGCATATGCTTATTTTACTTCGAATGTCTATCAAAAATAATTTCATTAATGATCTTTAAAAATGTCTGTGGCACACCTAAGATCCTCTTATGACACAGTTATTGCACACTGTTGAAAATAACTGCTGTAGATGGTCATGAAGCATGGTCTTTGCCCTCATAGGTGGTACTGTTCCCTTTTACCCTGACTCTGCCCTTGAACTAATTTGTTGGGTTTTCAGATGCTTTGATCATTTCCTCACCCATCATTCCCACTCCAGCTTCCATTCATCCTTGAAGCCTAGGGCAGGTCTCATTTTTCTACAAATCCTTACCCAATAATCCCTTTCCTAATATCTTTTGTTCTTATTTTAGCATATGAAAAAGAGAGGGGAAACCAGTCATTTTCTTATTCAAGTGAGCCTTCAGTTAGTTAAAGATTATATTTCAAATGTCAGCAATTATAAGTGTCAAAACAATGTTGACCAAAAAAAAAAAAGTCTCATTACTCTGGGCACAGTTGGAACAATGCCTTTTTGGATCAAGCCCTTCCCCCCTCAATAAATATTGAGATTAATTTTTTCCTCCTCATTCTTTAGGATTATGGCTGGTCTTCCTCATAATAACCTACAGGAGCAACTAGAGCGTCACTCAGCCAGAAAACTTAATAATAAATTAAGTTTTTCAAAGCCAAAATCTTTGTAAGTACTTTGATTAGTTTGCAGTCCTGTGGGCACTAACTTACTATCTCCTTAACTGTCTTTTCTTTTAACTCTTCCTTTGTATAGATGAGGAAATGAAGCTGAGAGATTCAATGCTTTTCCTGCTTAGCAAATTAATGGTAAAGCATGTTTCAGCAGCACCAGGGAATAAATTGTTCCATACCTGTGTATGATTCCTAGCAGATAGTATTTGCTTAATAAAGAATTGTTGAATAAAATCCTTTCATATATTCTTTATAAAATAGTTTATAAAGAAACTATAGCTCTCCAGTTCTGCGCACTCCTCTAAGCAATATTCCAGACTCCTGGTATGTCTGTAGTAATCAGTAATCTGTGTTGTGCGCTGTGCCCTTGCTGGATGACAGGTGTGATTCTGGGTGCTTGACTTTCAAGTCACCACTGATCTTCCTGCCATTAATTCAGCAGATAGCTGGGATTCATGCTTCTTTTACTTGTCCTTAAGATTTTAGCATAGGTAGTAGTTTTTAACCTGTCCCCCCTTAAATTTTTTGTCAGAGTAACAAAAAGTAGCCACAGTTGAGTCTCTTGCCTTTTTCATTTATGCTGTCACCTCCCTCTGGAGATGCAATTAATTAAGAACTACTGGCCTGAAAAGTAAAACAGTGGGAATAGTCTATCAAAACCAAATAATTTCTTCTTCCTTTTATAGTAGCTAAGCATAAATAAATGATATCATTCTCTGAATGGGCAGATCAGAGACTATAAAATATAATTTAAGTTACTTGATAAATTTGAAATTCAAATAAATTGATGGATTCTTTGCTTATTTGTGATACAATTAATGTAACTTATGTGAATTAGCAAAGAAATGAAGGTTTTGTTTTGTAGTTGGTGGACTTATGAAAGTGAATCTGTCTAATTGAGTTTTTCCATTGTTCTCCAGAGGTTTCACTTTCAAGAAGAAAACACCTTCTGATAACAGTATATCTCTAACTAGTATGTCAGATAATGTCACCGAGGCCTTTTCCGTCAGTGAACCTCCATCCCACACCACAAATCAGCAGACAAAGATCAATGATTTCTATAAAAATGCTCCAGCGGGGCAGCAGACCCAGAGAGTTGGTTCTAAACCTTTATTGCCAGATTTGGTGCAGATTCCGAAGGAAGTTTTATGTACCACCCCTCACACATCGGTTATAAAGAAACCCAGTGATGCTGCTTTCAAGAAGTTAGACTTTAGTTCTTCATCAGATTCTTTTGGTGCCATCGACAATTGGGATGATATGGATGACTTTGATACTTCTGGGACTTCAAAAGCCTTTGTTACACCACTGAAAAATCACTTCCTCCTACGAGTAAGCACTGCTCAAAAATCAAAAAAGGCTAAGAGAAACTTTTCAAAGGAACAGCTTTATAAAACAGATACAGTAAAGGCTGGTTTGACCACTTCTTCCTCTGAAAACAAGCAAGTCGATTTCACTAAGGGTCAGAAGGATGACTCAGAACGGTTAAGTAGCGATGTGATTTGCATTGATGATGATTGCATTTCTGAAGTGCGTATAAATGAAGATACTCAGGAAAGTCACTCTTTGAAAACTCATTTGGGAGATGAACGAGGTAAAAATTACTTTATCTTCATTTCAATATGTTTCTGTATTGTTTTATGCAAAGATTTAGTGGTGAATATGACTTAGTTTTAGTTATGAAGGCTCTTTTTTGTTGGATTTTTTTTGAGGCAAAGTCTTACTGTGTCACCCTCAG
>NW_003852672.1:446249-448517 GCF_000181295.1 Otolemur garnettii | reverse complement strand
TGCCATGGCATCACGCTCACAGCAACCTCCAACTCCTGGGCTCAAGCGAGTCTCCTGCCTCAGCCTCCCAAGTAGCTGGGACTACAGGTGCCCGCCTCAACGCCTGGCCATTTTTTGGTTGCAGCCATCGTTGTTGTTTGGCGGGCCCGGGCTGGGGATTCGAACCCGCCACCTTAGGTGTATGTGTCTGGCGCCTTAGCCGCTTGAGCCACAGGCGCCAAGCCCCGTTTTCTATTTACATCACAATGTTTACATTTCATCTTATCATGTAGACATTTAAGCATCTCATATCTTCACAAGAAGGGTGCATACAGTTCAGTAAGATGTTTTGAGAGTGATACCACATTCAGATAACATGTCATAACAATGTAGTATTATAATTTGTTCCATTTTATTATTTCTCTCTTATGGTGCCTCATTTATAAATTAATCTCTATCATACATATGTATGCATAGGCTTCAGGGCACTGACTAGGAAGGAGTATTGAAGTGTGTCCCTCAGCTACAGGGGCTTCCACAAGGTCATAGAGGTTAAAGTGCCTGTCGCTGGTTGGAACTGGAAAGTGGAGCTAAGCCTTTCTACTATTATTCATTTATGGCCTCTGGCCACCTAATATTGATGTATAATGTGACCTAGTTGTGCTATTAAAGTATTATAAGTTATGTTTCAGAGTTTTTCCTGGATAGATCTTATAGTTATTAAGCATCTTAAACTCAGTAACTGAGATGAGCCTCTTAAGGAAGTGACCTGCCGTAGTTAATGAACCCTCATGAAGTAGTAGAGGTGAGACTGGAACTTTCAAATATCTGAATCCAATTGAGTTTGCTACAGGATGACAGAGAACTGAAAAGTGACTGTTAAGAAGCAAAACTATAGTTTAATCAATGGTTTTGCTGTTTCTAAAGAGGAATTTTGTTAAAAGGTGAACTAGAGAGCAATCTGGCATTGTTTACCCACACAGTCCAAGAGATATTTAAACCAGTAAGCCTTCATGGTAGACATGTTTGTCTGTTCAAGCAGCAAACTTATTTGTTGCAGTTTGCCCTTATTTATTGATTTATTTATTTATTAAGACAGAGTCTCAGTATATTACCCTGGGTAGAGTGCTGTGGTGTCACAGCTCATGGCAACCTCAAACTCTTGGGCTTAAGCAGTTCTCTTGACAAGCCTCCCAAGTAGCTGGGACTACAGGTGCCCTCCACAATGCCTGGCTATTTTTTTTGCAGTTGTCATTGTTGTTTAGCTGGCCCGGGCCTGGTTTGAACCCGCCAGCCTCGGTATATGTGGCTGGTGCCATAACCACCACGCTGCAGGCGCCGATCCAGTTTATCCTTATTTAAATGTGAGTGAAAATTTTTTAAATGGCAAAAGTTGATGGTTAAGTAAGAGTTTAGGCGTGAAAAATCCCTAAGCCAATCTTTGGCCTCAATTCAACATTCACTGGACTTAAACAAGATGACTTAATAATCACATATGAAGAAATAACCAACATTAAGGTGGGAAAGAAGAGAACTGGTGTACAGGGTGGTACGATTGATTGTGACTAGCCAGATGCCCTCTCCCTTAAGTGCTCTCCCCCTGTTCTTTCTGTCTTGTTAATTATTAAAATAACCTATGTTTATCAACTGTTTTACTTTAGATAATAGTGGAAAGAAAAAAAACTTGGAAGACACTGAATTACATTCAACTGAGAAGATTCCATACACTAAACTGAGTGATGATTATGATACAGATTTTGTTCCACCTTCTCCAGAAGAAGAAAGTATTTCTACTGCTTCTTCCTCTTTAAAATGCTTTAGGTAAAATACCTAATTAATTCGTAAACTAGGAGGATATTTTAAATTGTTTATGGGATACTTTAAATTGATTTAGTTATATAGTATCGTTTCTACATAAATGTATTTGTGCTTTAGTAGTTTATTTTAAATCTAGGTGAAAGCCTCAAAAAGTCTCCATTTATACATTTAATTTAATTGGTAGTATTATAAAGATTTATAGTCCCATTATCATTAATTACATGGAACTTCCAAACAGTTTTATGTGGCTGATTTGTCATTTAACAGAAGAAATATATTCCTAAAAATATTATGTTTCTAAACTCCTGCACCTGACGTGACACAAAACTAACTGATTAGTTAGTTAACTAATTAACTAGGCTTGTCCCAGTTGTTTTTTTTTTTTAATCCTATGGGATAGAATGGTCTTTGCATTTGTAATTCACTCAGTTTTAGCAAATTAGTGCCATGTAGTGACATTATTATTACTAT
>NW_003852672.1:440526-445297 GCF_000181295.1 Otolemur garnettii | reverse complement strand
GCCTATAGTCCCAGCTACTTGGGAGGCTGAGGCAAGAGAATCATCTAAGCCCAAGAGCTGGAGGTTGCTGTGAGCTGTGACACCCACACTACCAAGGGTGATGTGGTGAGACTGTCACTACCAAAAAACAAACAAACAAACAAAAAAAAGACCATTTTCTTTGATCATAACATGCTGTTATTTAAAGGATAATATAAAAAGAGTTACTCATCACTGTTTTTAGTTAGAAAATTGCCTTCCAGAATCCTTCCTTTCTTAGGAAAATATGTTTGATTCTTCAGTATCAAGTAATAAAATTGTTATTTATTTATTTATTTATTTATTTTTGAGACAGTCTCACTATGTCACCCTCGGTAGTGCCATGGCATCACAGCTCACAGCAATGTCCAACTCTTGGGCTTAAGCGAATCTCTTTTCTCAGCCTCCTCCCAAGTAGCTGGGACTACAGGCACCCACCACAATGCCTGCTTTTTTTTTTTTTTGTAGTTGTCATTGTTGTTTAGCAGGCCCAGGCTGGGTTTGAACCCGCCAGCTTTGGTGTACGTGGCCAGTGCCCTAACCACTGAGCTATAGGTGCCGAGCCATAGAATTGTCTTTTAAAAAATCTTTCTTTTTTTTTTGAGACAGAGCCTCAAACTGTCACCCTGGGTAGAGTGCTGTGGCATCACAGCTTACAGCAACCTCCAACTCCTGGGCTCAAGCGAGTCTCCTGCCTCTACCGTCCAAGTAGCTGGAACCACAGGCGCCCACCACAATGCCCGGCTATTTTTTGGTTGCAGCCGTCATTGTTATTTGGCGGGCCCAGGCTGGATTTGAACCTGCCACCTTAGGTGTATGTGGCTGGCACCTTAGCTACTTGAGCCACAGGTGCCGAGCCAAATCTTTCTTTCCTAATCTGTCACTTTCCCATACCTATCAGTCAAGCTTTGGTCAGATCCCACCTCCTGATAAAGCCTTCCTAAGTTCCAGGAAGTGTTATCTTTGTTCTTTCACACTCATTTAGCACTATTATTTTTACTTTTTAAGTGTTCTTTTTATCCAGTCAGACTGATTGTGCCTATTTGTTAATATATTTTTGCATAACCTGTATGAATTAATTATATGCACAGTTACATATACAGGTATAATAAGAGAAGCCCAGGTAAAGGGCTTTGGAATCTCAGGAGAAACAGACATTAATAGTCACTTGGTATGGAACTAACTCTTGGACTAGGCCTAGAAGAACAGGTGTGACTCAAGTAAAAAGAGATCGGCAGGTCTTCCAATTGAGAGAAGAAGGTCAGAGGTAAAATCCCTAAAATAGACAATCGGGGTTCACATGAAGAATGTAAGTGATGTCATGTGATTGGAGCCCATGTTGCTGAAAGAACATGATTGGAGATGCCCTGGAAAAGGTCTCTTGGGACCAGAAGATGGAAGACTTTGTGGGTCACCTAAAGAGGTTTTGTAATAGAGGAGATATGAAAATCTGTATATTCCTTCGGTTATGTATTATCTGACCCGTTGTAGAAAAACATTAGAGGGAAATTATACGTTTATTCGATCCAGTCTATTGGATGATTGGTTTAACACTTGTTTGCAGTATGTTACAGGATAGTGACAACTTTGACAGAGAGAAGGATGTTCTTAGCATATCAAAAGATACTTTGTCAAAACCTGAGAAAATTACTGCACAGGAGCCTAATCCAGAAACCAGCACAGATTATGACGGTATGGTACGAAAGTATTTTAAATGTATCACATGTTTCAGCTACTTACTTTTGAAAACAAAATAAGGTTATCTTTTCAACCTGTGGCTCTCAATATTATAAAATGGAAGATTTATAGTCCTTGTTCTTTTCACATTGTAGAATCATCCCTGTTCATTGGTTAGCCAGCATTTGCTCCAACAACTCATGTGCTCCATAAGGTAGTTGAGTCTCTATCTTGAAAACACTGCTTGTTAGAATTATTTTGCAAATTGAGCCAAAATCTACCTCTCTGTAACTTTAACCCTTGCAAGATAAATATAAAGCTCCTAGGAGTTTTATTTTTCTCCCAGGCTAAATATTACTAGTCAAACTCTTCTTTATAAAAAAAAAAGACTTTATAGGTCTTTTTTTGGAGATAGAATCTCATTCTGTCTCTCTGGATAGAGTGCTGTAGAGTCATAGCTCACAGCAACCTCAAACTCTTTGGGCTTAAGTGGTCCTTTTGCCTCAGCCTCCCAAATAGCTGGGACTACAGGTGCTGGCCACAACACTCAGCTAATTTTTCTATTTTAGTAGAGATGGGGTCTTTCTTTTGCTCAGGCTGGTCTCAAACTCCTCAGCTTAAGCAATCCTCCCACCTCTGCCTCTCAGAGTGCTGGAATTATAGGTGTGAGCGATTGCGCCCAGCCTGCTTTCTCAGTATTTCTGTACTGCATTGTATTCTTCTATTTGATAGAAGCTATACTATTCTTATGGTGTATGTGTCTGCATGTATGTAATATTCTGCATGTTGTTTTTGTGTCTTCTGAATTTTTTATTTTGGACTCTTAAATTATTGTTAAACATGTTCCTTTTTTTTTTGGAGCTTTTTGGCCGGGCTGGGCCTGAACCCGCCACCTCCAGCATATGGGACCGGCGCCCTACTCCTTGAGCCACAGGTGCCACCCTGTTCCTATTTTTTATACCTGATATACAAATAAGAGATGTTCCTAAAAATATCTGATGTTTTCTAGTCACTCTGGTAAGTGCCTTACAGTTAACCAGTCTTATCCTCACAGCAACTCTCTAAGGCTTTTTTAGTTTGTTTTATTTTTTGAGACAGAGTCTCACTCTGGTGCCCTGGGTAGATGCTGTGGCATTATAGCTAACAGCAACCTCAAACTCTTGGGCTCAAGCAATCCTCTTGCCCCAGTTTTTTTGTTTTTAGTAGAACCAGGGTCTTGCTCTTGCTCGGGCTGGTCTTGAACTCCTGAGCTCAAGCAGTCCACCCACTTCAGCCTCCCAGGGTGCTGGAATTACAGGTGTGAGCCACTGCTTGGTGCAGGGTATTTTTTATTGTCTCCATTCACAGATAAGGAAACTAAAATACAGGAGTGTTACATAAGTACACATGATCATACCGTTAACAGCAGAGCTAGGATATGAACCCTGTAGTCTTGAGGCACTTGAGTACTGATAACAACTGTACTATATTGTCTCTATTTCATCAAGTTTCTCTGATTATGTGGTAGCTAGGACAGTCATTAGAGGCCTCCTTCTCAGTTGACATTGATGCATTCATCATTTCTTTCTTTCTTTTTTTTTTTTTTGCAGTTTTTGGTGGGGGCTGGGTTTGAACCCGCCACCTCCAGCATATGGGGCCAGCCCATATGGAGCGCCTGCCCCACAGGCATCGCCCAATCCATTCATCATTTCTTATCCAACCAGTTACAAATCTGCAGACCATGTTTGTCTCCATTGTCTTTGGGGATGCAAAAGACTCAGTCACATGACTCCAGAAAGTTCAAGATCCAAGGCAGCCAGAGGGAATAGGTAGGGCCTTGGCTGTTAATGCAGACCTATGGTTAGAGACCTGCCTCCTCCTCCTGGCTGTGTGGCTGTGGCAAACTTCTCAGGACTTCAGTTTTTACTTCTATGAAATGAGGATAATAATGTCTGTCTTGCTGGGTAGTTTTCAGGATTCAAGATAAAGTACTTAGTACACTGTAAGCCTTTGATAAATGGTAGCCATTGTATCTGCCTGTCTAGTAATCCTTTCAGGGAAAGAAATACATTAAGATGACTGTTTTTATGAACTCTGGTTAACTACATAATTTTTTTTCCTCTCCATAGAGCTCATAAACCAGATAATTAGATTACATGTTCTAGAATTTTACTTTGAATTGACATTAAGATCACCAGCCTGTAGCTTTTGGCAGTCACTGTCAGATTTTTTTTTGAAAATTAGAACATTGTCTTCACTTTCCGCACGTGTTGGTGACAGGGGTTCTGAGATCTTGTCTGTAGTTTTCCATTGTATTCTTAGGTGTAATCTTTCTGGACAAGGAGACTCGAGCTCCTTTCTGGTAGCTATCTAGGTACTCTTGTATCTCTCTGAGCCTGACTTGGTTCTCGTTTCCCTCACATGGCCATGTATTCTCTTTACAGTCTGATGCCTATTCTCCTTGCAGAGAAAACAGAAGTGAAACAATTCAGCAGTTCCACTTTTGCCATCTTATATCTCATGTCCTTGTTTCCTTCAGTCGTCGTAGAAGTCCAGGGGCTCATTCCCTGCAGGTGCTTGTTCCTATGCTGCTCTTTACACCTCTGCTCTGTTCTCTTTCCTTCTCTTTCCCCCGTAGCCTCATTCTCTTATCCAGACGTTTCCCTGTTCCTCATTGTCTGCTGAGAATACTTTTTCCCCTGCAGCCCACCTAAACTGGCGTTTTCTCCCCCATACACACTTTGGGCTTAGAGGAGGAATAGGCATCTTCCTTGCTTCCTGTTGACACCTAAGCCGTTTTTTTGTTTCTTTCCTCTAGAACCCAAACTCTTTTGAGGTTCTATTTAGAAGTTGCATGGCTTAGTAAAAAGATGGGAGCAGGCCAGCAGGCCTCTTATGTCCTAACATTGTCATCAGGAGTTCCTCTCTCTGGCACACTTGCTTTCTCTCTCCTCTCTTTTGTCCGGTCTCTCCATCTCAGACATTTCCTTTATCTGTTCTACTTCCCCCTGTGTTGGTCTTATTTACAAGCTGTCTTTCCTTGCATGGTGGCAGAGATGGCCACAGAAGCATGTGAAGCTCATTATAAGAGGTGCTC
>NW_003852672.1:430277-440202 GCF_000181295.1 Otolemur garnettii | reverse complement strand
TAGGGAAGAGGAGGTCTATAAGAAGAAAATCTAGGTACTATGCTATTACCATTAAAGGGAAGCCTGGGTTCCAGGCAGGTCATAATATTAGATGGGGCTATTGACCGGTTGACCTTTAACTATACATACCTTTATGTTGATGAGGTGAGATATGCACCTGAAGTTAGTAAAAAGGTACAGGAAATTGATAATCTTTTGTGCCTTGGTTATTATAAGAGGGTTTTGGGGTTTTTTTTGGAGACAGAGTCTCACTTTGTTGCCCTTGGTAGAGTGTAGTGGTGTCATAATTCATAGCAGTCTCAAATTCTTGGGCTCAAGTGATTCTCTTCCCTCGGTCTCCTACATAGCTGGGACTACAGGCACCTACCACAATGCCTGGCTTTTTTTTTTTTAAAGGGTCGGGGTTTGTCTCTTGGTCTGGCTGGTCTCGAACTCCTGAGCTCAGGCAATCTACCTGCCTTGGCCTCCCAAGGTGCTGGGATTATAGGCATGAGCCACCATGTCTGGCAAGAGAAATATTATTAATTATCACAAAACTAAATTAAATATGAGCTCTCATACCATACAGCCTGATTTCAAGTTAATTCACAGATAGATGACAGGATGATGTAAGCTTGTTCATAATCTTTTTTAAAATACTCCTTCACATTTTACGTGTGACTTTGAAAATCTTGTCTTTTTTGTTTTCAAAGAAACGTGTTAACACCATACTTACCTTGTAGCTAGACAGATAAGTGTACAGCAGCAGCTCATCCACGTGATGGACCATATCTGTAAGTTAATTGATACAGTTCCTGCTGATAAACTGAAAGCTTTGGATTGTGGGGACGAACTGCTTCTGCAGCGGAACGTGAGGTACCTTGACTTTTCTCCTTCTGGGACATATCTGATTGCATTTCTACCAGTCTAAATCAGAAATGAGCAGGGCAGAGTGTCCAAGCTTTTTGGCTGGAAATCACAGGAGGATTGTCATGTTGCTGTGTTTTAAGTCAATTTACTTTTTAAACAGTTTTAGTATTTGTGTTCAATGTTTTGAGATTGGAAAAAAGAATATATTATGCTACAATTTCTATTTGGGATAAAAACTGAAGGTAGACTTCTGTGATCCACCAGAGCAAACAACTTAGATATAATATGTTGTCCTCTTTTTCTCTTCAGAAGGAAACTGCTAGCGGAAGTAGATTTTAACAGAAGTGGCACAAGTCACCTTGGCTCAGCGTGGAGACTCAGGCCTGATCCTTGTGGTAGCCCTGTGGAGGAGGATTCTTCTGGGGAGAATTTTATGAAGGAGTTAGCTTTCCCATACCTCCCCTCAAATCCAATTTCCCCTGGGGAATATTTACCAACTACCGCCCTGGGAAAGACAGGATTCTTAGCCACCACAAAGAATCACTGTGAAAGCATGTTATTGGAGTCCTCTTTACAGAAATCCTTTGTAAGTAACAACTGGGCTGAAACCCCAAAGCTAGAAAAAAGCAAGGAAAGCTCTTTTTTCCCAGGAAGTGTTCTCACAAGCACTGCTGTGAAAGATCAGAATAAAAACACTGCTTCAATAAATGACTTAGAAAGAGAAATCCAAGCTTCCTGTGAAGTTGATAATTTTGACATAGATGACTTTGATGATGATGATGACTGGGAAAATATAATGCATAATTTAGCAGCCAGCAAATCCTCCACAACTGCCCATCAGCCCATCAGGGAAGGTCGACCAGTTAAATCAGTGTCTGAAAGAATTTCTTCAGCCAAGACAAACTGTCTTCCAGTGGCATCTACTGCTCAAAACATAAACTTCTCAGAGACAATTCAGAGTTACACTGGTAAGTTTAAAATAAATTCAATGCCTGTGTATTATAATGAAAACAAAACTGTCCAAAATAGGCATAGTATAAGAAGAGCCACAGCACGTCATCACTACCTGAGAACCACATTGTTTCTGTGCAGATTCTGCTGATGATAATGAATTGTAAGTCACAATTTCAAAAGCAAGTTGCTCTTTTCTTTTTATAGCAGCTACAGTTTTATAGAATGTGTAATTACAACCTATTGTAGTAAGGCTCTAAAGTCAGTTCAGATGTGCTTTGCCTTTAAATTAACATGTTTTAGTCCCTAAGCAAAAAAGCTCACAAAGGCCAAGTGTTTTAATGATTTGGGGAAGGGAAAAAGCAAAGATGAATTTATATGCTAAAATTATGTGTATTTTTAGAATTCTGAATTGATAAGAATTAATTTACAAAGAAGAAAAGCATGTTTTATGTCTTAAAATACTAAAATATAGAGTAATCTAAGGAAGATATGAAATCAGAAATTTCTTAAATCAGTCAGATTCGTTCTTTGGGCCTCCTGTTCTCTATGTACCATGTGCTCTGCTGTGTGCTGCTAATTCAAACTTGAGCAACATAGTTCTGCCCTCGTGGAGCTCACGGTTTAGTGAGAGAGAAGCTTTTGAAAGAGTGAAGTTAGCCATCATTAAGCCTACAGAGAAAAGCCAAAAATAATTTTAAAACCTACATCAACCCTATAAAATTATCAAAAGTATTTTTTAGCTGAAATAAGTTTCTGTGTACTTTTTTTTTTTTTTTAAGAGACAGAGTCTCACTTTGTCACCCTTAGTAGAGTGCTGTGGTGTCACAGCTCACAGCAACCCCCAGCTCTTGGACTTAGGCAATTCTCTTTCCTCAGCATCCCAAGTAGCTGGGACTACAGGCGCCCGCCACAATGCCTGGCTATTTTTTATTGCAGTTTGGATGGGGCCGAGTTTGAACCCACTACCCTCCATATATGGGGCCCAGCGCCCTACTCACTGAGCCACAGGTGCTGCCCTGTGTACAGGGATTTATAAGGTACAGCCCTCCCTAATTTTGCCATTGACGACTGACTTAATACCACAGAGTTTGTTCTTACAGTTCCTGTTGACCTTTAATAACTGTTAATGGGTTTACTTTTGTGTCTTGTTAGAGTGTGTTGTACTTGATGTCTGCAATTATCTTGAGACAGCTGAGAGTTGAGGCAGAGTAGCTGCCAGAACTGCAGCCGCTGGGCTGCCAAGCCAGGGTAGACGTGGGAGACACCACAAAAGAGAAATCTGAGAAAGCCCCAGACAGGGTGACTGGGGAAATTGTGACACCGTTAGCAGAAGCAGGGAGGTCAGGAGGCAGAGTCAGGTTTGGAGAGCGGCCGAGGAGGGTTATTTGAGTAAAGTGTTGTGAGCCATTCAGGTAGAAATGTCTTGTAGGCGTCTGGAGGTGCTGCAGGACAAGCTGAGCAGGGGTCAGTCAGGCATTCTCTGCACATAGGTTCTTTTAAGATGACAGGGCTAGGAAATTCTAAAAAGGAATCTAAGGAGCCAGTCCCCTAAAGACACTCAAATTTAAAGGTTGAGTGGAAAAGCAGAGCCAGTGGTTGTCTTGGAATAAGTACTCATGGTGGGTCCTGCAGACAAGTCAAGGAAAGACTTGATTTGAACCCTTAAAGGCTGTGGTGCCTTTGAGATGGTTGAGGAGGTGTGTTGGGGTGATTCTGCCCTGAAGGGAGGTGCTAAAGCTGTTCTTGGAGAACACTCATATACTGATTTTTCTTAATGTTGATTATTTTCTTAGATAAGTCAGAGCAAGATTCAACATACAGAAATGTGAAACATGAACATTTCCAAAGTCTTAATTTCCCGCATACAAAAGAAATGTTGAAGATTTTTCATAAAAAATTTGGCCTGCACAATTTTAGAACTAATCAGCTAGAGGCGATCAATGCTGCGCTACTTGGTGAAGATTGCTTCATTTTAATGCCAACTGGTATGTATTTTTAGATATAAACTGGCAGCAATCCATTGGCAGATGTTAAATGTAAGCTCTTCTAATAGACATAAAAATAGACTACCTACAGAGTATTTCTGTCATTTAAAGACTTCTTAAACTTCCCATATCATAGTAAGAAAGTGTATTACCTCATATCCTCTGTCCTAGTTGTTGACCTGATAAAATTTATGGCCTTGTAAGATTTTCAACTCAAAATTCATTGTATTAAACTGACCTCAAATTTTTCTTTGGGTATTCTTCTTTTTTTTTTTTTTTTGAGACAGAGTCTCACTATGTTGCCCTCTGTAGAGCGCTGTGACGTCGCAGCTCACAGCAACCTCAAACTCTTGGACTTAAGTGATTCTCTTGCCTCAGCCTCCCAAGTAGCTGGGACTACAGGCACCCACCACAACACCTGGCTATTTTTTGTTTATAGTTGTCGTTGTTTGGTGGGCCGTACTGGATTTGAACCTACCAGCTCCAGTGTATGTGGCTGGCACCCTAGCCACAGAGCTACAGGTACCAAGCCAGGTATTATTCTTTTATCTAGTCCAAATAAGTCTGGAAAGTGAACAAAAAAAGAACAAAAAAAATCACTGTCAAGGACTATGCCCATTTCTGACACTTGGCATGATGTAGCCTGTTGGTACCTGGCGGCATGGTACCATGGTACCAGTGTGGTGAGCATGTCCCTGCCTAGGCCTGTGTCCTTGAGTGTGCAGTGTTCTCACAGGGTAGCATGAGGATTATGTGGAAAACATTAGTGTACTTCTTTCATGGCCCCAGTTTTAAAGAGTCCAGGACACTTCACTGTGCTAGTAAATCTCACCACAGCTATTCAGTGGTTGTCCATGTAAGCATATTAAATGGTCAGAAATCCATGTAAGAATATTAAATGATCAGAACAAGAAGAATGAGAATTGGAGTTTTATTACCTATGTGGCTTCTTCCTTCTGCCTTTTACTTGACTTACTGTGACCTTTAGCAAGTTAGTGCTGTCATTATTGTTGACAGTTATTAGTATTGTGTGAGCATCTGAATTTTTTCAAACTGATGTTAAAATTCAGACAGTATTGGCTCAAGAATCAACATTTTAAGTTTTACTAATTTTTTAAATCATTCTTTGTCTTTCTTTAGACTTTAACACTGGAAAGGACCTTGGCAATGATCTAATCTAGTGATTTTCAGGGCTTTCTGTGGTCTTCTAGGATTTTAAGAGGAATCTTTTTTTTTTTTTTTTAGGCAGAGTCTCACTGTGTAGCCATCATATCTGGCTAATGGGACATTTTTAAGGTCCGTTATGCCCCAGTTTTAACTTCTTGATTTATATGTACATAAAGAGAGAGATTCCAAATAAGGTTCCTGTTAGACAAAAAGTTTTTTTTAACTATTGAGCTAGTACATTTTGCAGGTGATAGGATTGAGGTTAAATGACATGTCTAAGTTGTCATAGTGAATTAAGTGGTAGAGCAGAAAATAGAGCTCAGGTCATTGTCCTGTGTTCTTCTCTCTCCCTAATATCTCCACATACATATAACATGAAATTTACTTAGTACCCATGTGAAAAAGAAGGAATGTGATACATAGTTTTAAAGAAAGTTGAAGTACTAAGAATTTCCTGGAATCATTAGTAGATGGGTGAAATTGAAAACTGGGGAGTGATCATAGCTCATAGCAAACTCCTGGGCTTAAGCAATTTTCTTGCCTCAGTCTCCCAAGTAGCTGGAACCACAGGTACCTGCCACGACACCTGGCTATTTTTAGAGACAAGGTCTCCCTCTAGCTTGGGCTGGCCTGGAACCTGTCAACTCAGGCAATCCATCCACCTTGGCCTTCCAAGTGCTAGGATTACAGGTGTGAGCCACTGTGCCCAGCTAGAAAGAGATTTTTCTTTTTATCTATTATTAGTACTCACAAACATAATTCTATCCTTTCATTTCAGAGACAGATTGGGAATTGGGAATATCACCATATTGAGGAGAGTACTGGCAATGAAAGCTCTGGTATTCACCTCTGGCACTCTATTGAGGGTGACCTAGTGAGACATAGTGAGAAGCTTATATTGTTATAATAGCTTTAAAAAGCTAAGGTCCTAAAAGTGCCTTATGGAGCATCAGGGAAATAGTAAATCATGTTCTTTATGGTTTTTAATGTTATATATTGTGTTATATCTAACTCTTTTAATAAAATAAATAAATAAATATTGTGGGACCGCACCTACGGTGCATCTTACAAGGGTACATGTAAAATTTACTAGGTGTAGAACATAAATGTCTTAATACAATGGCTAAGAAAATGCCATGAAGGCTATGTTGACCAGTTTGATGAAAACATTTCAAATTGTATATAAAACCAGCACATTGTACCCCATGATTGCATTAATGTACACAGCTATGATTTAATAAAAAACATGGAAATAAATTTTACATAGAAAATAATTATTTTAATACTAATATAACTTTTATTTTTGTTTGTTTTTTATTTATTTATTTATTTTTAGACAGAGTCTCACTATGTTACCCTGGTAGGGTGCTGTGGTGTGACAGCTCACAGCAGATTCTTGGGCTTAAGTGATTCTTTTGCCTCAAGTAGCTGGGACTACAGGTGCCTGCCACAACGCCTGGCTATTTTTTGGTTTTAGTTGTCATTGTTGTTTGGCAGGCCTAGGCTGGATTCAAACCCACCAGCTCTGGTGTATGTGGCTGGTGCCCTAGCGGCTGAGCTACAGGCACCGAGTCCTAGTATAACTTTTAGAGACCCTTTGTACTACCAGAAATAAAAAGTTTACTGTATTTTGATTTCCCAAGTAGACTTATTTTTTTTTTTGAGACAGAGTCTCAAGCTGTCACCCTGGGTTAGAGTGCTGTGGTGTCATGGCTCACAGCAACCTCCAATTCTTGGGCTCAAGTGATCTTCTTGCCTCAGTTTTCTGGTTTTTTAGTGGAGGCAGGATCTCACTCTTGCTCAGGCTGGTCTCGAACTCATGAGCTCAAGCAATCTATTCATCTTGGCCTCCTAGCCCAGTAGACTTTTTTTTTTTTTTTGGCTGTTTTTGGCCAGGGCTGGGTTTGAACCCACCACCTCTGGCATATGGGGCGGGCGCCTCCTCCTTTGAGCCACAGGCGCCTCCCCCAAGTAGACTTTTAAGTAATACCTTTGCATTGAAGTTTCTTACTCTTATTCTTGGCTATCATTATCAGATATGCCTATTAAGATGTCCCAGGCCAGCATTGTGGCTCATGCCTCTAATTCTGGCACTTTGGGAGGCTGAGGCAGGAGGATCACTTGAGCCCAGGAGTTTGAGATTGTAGCGAGCTATGATGACATCACTGCACTCTAACCTCGGCAACAGAGCAAGACTGCTCAAACAAAACCAAAATGATGTCCTAAATAAGATCAATTTTGTACATTATTTAAATTGACTAAATAGTTTGGGTAATTTGAGTATGGCAAATTGTTAGCACCATGAGTAATATCCCTTGTTCTGTTAGTGAATTATTTTAAATATTTTTTCGTTTTTTTTCTTAATTAAATAATAACTGTGTACATTAATGCAATCATGGGGTACAATGTGCTGGTTTTATATACAATTTGAAATATTTTCATCAAACTGGTTAACATAGCATTCACAGCATTTGAATTATTTTAAATATCATATGTCATTTATTTTGAACTTTTACCTTCATGCTCTCAAGCTAGAACCTAACGTATTTTTTTCCATTTGTCTTTAGGAGGTGGTAAAAGTTTGTGTTACCAGCTACCAGCCTGTGTTTCTCCTGGGGTCACTGTTGTCATTTCTCCCTTGAGATCACTAATTGTAGATCAAGTCCAAAAGCTAACCTCCTTGGATGTAAGTTATAAAATTAAAATACTGATAAAAAAGTGTTTCACAGGGTGGCGCCTGTGGCTCAAAGGAGTAGGGCACCGGCCCCATATGCTGGAGGTGGCGGGTCAAACCCAGCCTAGGCCAAAAAACTGCTTTTAAAAAAAAAGTGTTTCACAAATAATTATATTTCAGTACTCTCAATAACCCTTTTATCAAATAGTTCATAAATTATAAAGCATAAAGGTTCATTTAATACAATTAAAATACAAGTTCAAAAATTCTGATATGGATAACCTCCTGAAGTTTAATCTGATTTTATTCTACAGGAATGTATTTTGGTAAGAACTTGTAACCTATACTATGTTTTGCTGAAGTAAATTTTTTTTTACTAATAGGAAAGGATTTCTCATTTCACTCCTGCCAGATCAGCATATGCATTCTTTCCCCTTACATCTTAAAATGCATACACATTTCATAGGCCTTCACACATATTGTTTTCCTCATGGCTAAGTGTAAGAAGTGGATTAATGCATTCTGCAGAATTCTTCATATTAAGGTGAAATAACTATTTATGAGTCACCAACCTGCAACAAGACCACAGTTTGCTTTCTTTTCCAAAGAGTGTCTTAGTGCAGAGATGGTAGCCATCATTCAACTGTTTGTAATATTATGGCCCTCTCTTTGTTGCTTGCAATGAAACCCCAAAGATCTGTTTACTTAAAAAAAGATGTGGCCATTCAGGCTTAGCGCCTTTTGCTCAGTGGCTAGGGCACCAGCCACATACTCCGGAGCTGGTGGGTTCGAACCCACCCAGGCCTGCCAAACAACAGTGACAACTACAACCAAAAAAGTAGATGGGTGTTGTGGCGGGCACCTGTAGTTGTAGCAACTTGGGAGGCTGAGGCAAGAGAATCACTTAAGCCCAAGAGTTTAAGGTTGCTATGAGCTGTGATGCCATGGCACTGTGCCAAGGGTGACATAGACTCTGTCTCAAAAAAAAAAAAAAAAAATGTGGCCATACTGGAATCTCTTAGATATTAAATTCATATTTATCATATTTCTGGAGATGAACAGTAAAGCAATTCAAGTAAACAATAGGAAGACTATTTTGAGTTATGCTTATTAAGTTTTTTGTTTGTTTTGAGACAGAGTCATAGTTCACAGCAACCTCGAACTCTTGGGCTTAAGCAGTTCTCTTGCCTCAGCCTCCCAAGTACTGTATTTCCCCAAAAATAAGACACTGTCTTATATTTATTTTTTCTCAAGAAGACACACTAGGGCTTATTTTCAGGGGATATCTTATTAAGTATAATACAACAATCTACATTTATTCAAATACAGTTAAGTCATCTTCTTCTGGAACCTGACAGGGGGAGCTGACCTTGTTGGTGGGGCTGGCGCTAGTGATGCATGAACTCCTTTCCCCTAGCCGTTGGCACATGTGCAATAGGATGCCTCTGACCATGGTTATCACCCGCATACCCGTGCAAGTGCTAATGGCTTGGAGAAAGGAGCTGTGGCAGATAAAAGGTATTCCAGTCTTCCTTACTGCTCTGCGCCTAAATGCATGGCATGGCTATGCAGATAACACTGCATAGCCATGCCCATCACTAGGTCTTATCATCGGAGTAGGGGTTATATTTAACCAATGCATAGAAATCCTGGTAGGGCTTATTTTCAGGGAAACACAGTAGCTGGGACTACAGGCACCTGCCACAGTGCCTGGCTATTTTTAGAGAAGAGGTCTTACTCTGGCTCAGGCTGGTCTTGAACCTGTGAGCTCAGGCATTCTACCCACCTCGGCCTCCCAAGTGCTGGGATTACAGGTATGAGCCTTTGTGCCCGGCCTGTTTGTTATTCAGACAGATTCTTTCTTTGTTGCTGTCCGTAGAGTACTGGGGCATCACATCTCACAGCAACCTCAAACTCTTGGGCTCAAACAATTCTCTTGGCCTCAGCCTCTCAAGTAGCCGGGACTACAGGCACCCACCAGAACACCTGACTATTTTTTTTTCTTTTAGAGACAAGGTCTCACTCTTGCTCAGGCTGATCTCAAACTCCTGAGCTCAAGCAGTCCACTCTCCTCAACCTCCCATAGTGCTAGGATTATATGTGTGAGCCTCTGCACCCAGCCCTTACAAGGGTTTTTAAAAACATGTACTAAGGGTGCCAAAAAATGTGGGGTTTTTTGTTTGTTTGTTTGTTTGTTTGTTTTTGAGACGGAGCCTCAAGCTATCCCCCTGGGTAGAGTGCTATGGCATCACAGCTCACAGCAACCTCCAACTCCTGGGCTCAAGCGAGTCTCCTG
>NW_003852672.1:426365-430210 GCF_000181295.1 Otolemur garnettii | reverse complement strand
GTTGTTTGGCGGGCCGGGCTGGGGAATCGAACTTAGGTGGATGTGGCTGGCGCCTTAGCCACTTGAGCCACAGGCACCGAGCCCAAAAAATGTTTACACATTTTTTTTTTAATAGACTTTATTTTTATTTATTTATTTATTTTTGCAGTTTTTTGCCGGGTCTGGGTTTGAACCTGCCACCTCCGGCGTATGGGACTGGTGCCCTACCCTTTTGAGCCACAGGCACCACCCAAAATGTTTACACATTTTAAGAGAGGAAAAATACTATTAAAATCGTAATACTCAATATGTGCCAATAACAAAAGATCACACAAGTCACATTTAAGCACCTCTTATAATTGTAGATGTCATATGGGACTTAAAACTTAGAATTTTAATATAATGTATTTCTTTCTTAAAATGTATAGACATTTCCTTTGATACATTTTATATGAGACTTAAAACATTTATGAAACCAAAGGACAGATGTCAGATTAATGTATAAAATTTAAATTATTTGCTACTTTCATACTTAGATTCCAGCTACGTATCTGACAGGTGATAAGACTGACTCAGAAGCTACAAGTATTTATCTCCAATTATCGAAGAAAGACCCAATTATAAAACTTCTATATGTGACTCCAGAGAAGGTTTGTATTTAAATCATCATTTTAAAATATGATATTAAACTTTTTCTGATCCTGTGTTGGACCTCATCCTGTTCTGCTCTGAAGTCCAAAGACGGCTAATACTCTTTTTTGTTGCCTTTGTTTGCTGGCTCCACTGTCTGACACATTTCCTCACTTAGCGTGGACTCCAGCCAACAGATAATGCAGGTTGTACTCTTTCAGTTTCTCAGCAAGCTGAGTGTTTTGATTTGAAAAGGTGTGTTGTATTTGTGCAGTTGTGCTTTTAGGAAAATGGCTGGGAGAAGGTGTATAATTGATGACGATACTGCAGCATGGATTTTTGAGGCTGTCAGAATTTAGTGATGAAAGTGAGCATGACATTCTTCCTGTGTGCAGTGACATTAGTACCAGTGAATCTGAAGCTAGTGATGGAGAAGAAAGTGACAAGAATATGCAAACTGTAACAAGTAGGTGGAAGGTTTCATGATGGTGATGAGAATCTTATAAAATTCCCATGCTGTGTCACACAGCAGGGATTCACCCTTCCTCAGAGTGCTCGGCCAAAAACTAAACTTGAATATTTCTGGCTCTTTTTCTCAGATGATTTTATTGGTGAAATTGTGACCATATCAAATATGTATGCAGCAGGAAAAATATAGAAAGTGACTCCACTAACAAAATTCTTAATATGACACTTGTGGAAGGATGTTTCATTAGAAGAAATGAAGGCATTCTTCGGTGTAATACTGATCATGGCTCTAAATTTGAAAGTGCAGTTAGTTGACTATTTTACTGAAGATTGGCTAGACAGAGCTCCATTCTTCAAGGATGTTTTCTCTCACAGGAGTTTTTCCCAAATATTTTAGATGCTGGATTTAGTTCCTCCTGTAACTGCTCAAGGGAGTGTATGTACCCGAGGGAGCAAGATGAAGAGTGTGAGTGTACTGACCATAAATTCAAAGAACTTTATGTACTGAGAAGAAATGTGACTATAGATGAGAGCACAGTAGGTTTCAAAGGAAGGATTCAATTCAAGTGCTACAATCTGTAGAAGCCTACAAGTGGGGCCTACAAATTTGTTGCCTCTGTGATTCTGAAAATGGTTTTGTGTTTTCTCACTTGCCCTATCATGACAGAAAGTCTTATTCGTCCTGATTTGCCATTTACATCTTGAATAGTGATTCATTTGGCACAAGTTTTGCAAACACATACGAGTGGTTCAGGCTTTCTCACCCTCAATATGCTTGGGAATTTTATAAAATGAAAAAATATGTAGGCTCAGCGCTGTGGCTCAAGCGGCTAAGGCGCCAGCCACATATACCTAAGGTGGTGGGTTTGAATCCAGCCTGGCCCGCCAAACAACAATGATGGCTGTAACCAAAAAAAATAGCCAGGCGTTGTGGCAGGCACCTGTGGTCCCAGCTACATGGGAGGCTAAGGCAGGATACTCGCTTGAGCCCAGGAGTTGGAGGTTGCTGTGAGCTGTGATGCTACGGCACTCTACCCATGGGGACAGCTTGAGGCTCTGTCTCCAAAAAAAAAAAAGAAGAAATATATAACAGCAATAGTTACGGCTTCTAGGAAGGATTTTTCAAGTGATCTTAAAAAGAAGAAACTTGGCTCGGCACCTGTGGCTCAAGTGGCTAAGGCGCCAGCCACATATACCTAAGGTGGTGGGTTTGAATCCAGCCTTGGCCCACCAGACAACAGTGATGGCTGCAACCAAAAAATAGGCGGGCATTGTGGCAGGCACCTGTGGTCCCAATACTTGGGAGGCTAAGGCAGGAGACTCGCTTGAGCCCAGGAGTTGAAGGTTGCTGTGAGCTGTGATGCCACGGCACTCTACTCAGGGGGACAGCTTGAGGCTCTGTCTCAAAAAAAAAAGAAGAAGAAACTTGAGAAGTATGAGTTACGTGGCTGTCAGTGTGATATGAAAATCATGTGCTTCTCATTCTCATTCAATGATAAGAGGTTAATGACAATGCTGAGTACTTTCTTTGGCTCACAAACACAGTTGATCACTGGTTATATAGGAAGAAACTGCCTGTTAAATTTGAAAAAGTGACAGTTGGGCGGCGCCTGTGGCTCAAGGAGTAGGGCACCAGCCCCATATACCAGGGATGGTGTGTTTAAGCCCCGCCCCAGCCAAAACTGAAAAAAAAAAAGTGACAGTTATTTTAGGATACACAAAGTTTATGCAAAGAGTGGACAGGCTGAACCCTACCATGGATGTTACAGATTTACAAGGAGGTCCTACAGATGGTAGAAAAAATTATTCTTCTGGCTGATGGAAGTTGAAGTTGTTAACAGCTACATCGTTACTAATTAGATAAGGAGGAGAGTGGAGAAAAAGTGCAGACACACCTTTCTTGGCTTGTGAGCACTGTGAGGAACAGAAATTCAAGGGGAAGACCATCATCTTCTGACACTGACGAAAGGCTAAACAGGAAGATGCATTCTATAATGCAAAATGGAAAAAAATATCAAAGGATTGCATGGTTTGTGGCAGAAAAAAAGAGAGGTGGAAGGAGAGAAACCATTTTCTACTGTGAGATATGCGAGAGTAAGCCTGGACTTCATCCTAGAGATGGCTTCAAGAAGTGTCACAATCAGGGGCAGCACCTGTGGCTGAAAGGAGTAGGGCTCTGGTCCCATATGCTGGAGGTGGCGGGTTCAAACCCAGCCATGGCCAAAAACCACCAAAAAAAAAAAAGTGTCACAACCAGGATTGGCGCCTGTAGCTCACTGGCTAGAGCACCACCCGCACCAGAGCTGGCAGTTCAAATCCAGCCTGAGCCTGCCACACAACACTGACAACTGCAACAACAACAACAAAAATAGCCAGGTATTATGGCAGATGCCTGTAGTCCCAGCTACTTGGGAGGCTGAGGTGAAAGAGTCGCTTGAGCCCAAGAGTTTGAGGTTGCTTATGAGCTGTGACACCATAGCACTCTACTAAAGGCAACAAAGTGAGACTTTGTCTCAAAAAAAATAAAGTGTCACAATCAAAAAATTATAAATAAAACCACTTTATTTTATGTAACCTAAAATAGATAATAAAATCATAAGGTGAATTCACATTTATGTTTCTCTCTCTCTCTCTCTCTCTTTTTTTTTTAAGAGACAGAGTCTCACTTTGTCGCCCTCGGTAGAGTGCTGTGGTGTCACAGCTCACAGCAACCTCCAGCTCTTGGGCTTAGGTGATTCTTTTGCCTCAGCCTCCCAAGTAGCTGGGAC
>NW_003852672.1:424592-426157 GCF_000181295.1 Otolemur garnettii | reverse complement strand
TGGGACTACAGGCACCCGCCACAATGCCCGGCTATTTTTTTGTTGCAGTTTGGCCAGGGCCGGGTTTGAACCCACCACCCTCAGTATATGGGGCCTGGGCCCCACTCACTGAGCCACAGGCACTGCCCTATATTTTTCTCTTTTAAAACTATGTCATAATTACAAGTCATCTACCAACCTCTTTCCCACACAAATAAGAGCTGGGGAGTATGAGTGTGGCAGAACAAAATTGGATTGGAAAGTTTAGGATCACTAGGATAGATAATATTTTCAAACATTTCATAATTTTTGACAGCATAGTGCAAAGAATTCCTGTACAACTTTCATGTAGAAACCCCAAATGGTAACTTTGTAATCCTATACTGCTTTATTGTTCTCTGTTTTTCCTACATATTTGATTGAGAGCACATTGCAGACATGACACCCTGTACCCTTGACCATTCCACTGTACATTTCCTCAGAAGGAATTATCATCCATCATCTCAGTACAGTTACCAAAATTAGCAAATGTTCATTGATGCAGTATATAATCTATAAACCTTATACCAGTTTCACTAATTGTTCCAGTAATGTCCTTTATAGCAAACGAAACCCCAGATCATGTATTGCATTTAGTTATGTCTCTCCTTAATCCAAACAGTTTCTCTCTTTTGTCTTTCATGATTTTGACTCTTTTACTCTGTCGCCCTGAGTAGAATGCTGTGGCATCACAGCTCACAGTAACCTCAAACTCTTAGGCTTGATTGACCCTCTTGCCTCAGCCTCCCAAGTAGCTAGGACAAGTGCCTGCCCCAAGGTCTGGGTAGTTTTTCTATTTTTAGTAGAGATGGGGGTCTCACTCTTGCTCAGACTGGTCTCATACTCCTGAGCTCAAGCAATCCACCTGCCTCAGCCTCCCAGAGTGCTGGGATTATAGGTGTGAGCCATTGCACCCAATCTAAAACTAGCTTTTGTGGCTTTAAACATGTCCCTGTCAAGATATAAATACTAGTTGTGCTTGTTGTTACTGGATATTATTAATTCTAGGATCTGTCATGAACAGAGCTATGAAATACACATACAATAGGACTTCTGTAAGTTGACCAACCAAGGGGCTATAACAAACTGGTCATTGTACAGAGGTGGTCAACATAAGGAACTAGGCCTACTATACTGCTCTGTACATGTGGTGCATGTCTGGTCTATGAAAATTAGGTCAACTTAAGGAGGTGGTCAGCTATGGAGGCTCTGCTGTATATGTTATTTCCCCCAAAACAACATGCATGCACATAACACAGATCTGTAACTTATTGCCAGTGAAGTCGTGGTGACCCTCAGGTATATTGAGGCAGAAAAAAGTTTTAGATCCACTGATCTAATAATAACCCACTTGCTTGAATGTGAGTGAACATTCCAAAATAATAATCTGATTTGTGATTTTCTATTACTTCTGGTTTGCTTCGCAAATTAAAATAACCGGCTTGTCGCCTGTGGCTCAATGGGCTAAGGCGCCAGCCACATACACCTGAGCTGGCAGGTTCGAATCCAGCCCGGACCTGCCAAACAATGACGGCTGCAACCAAAAA
>NW_003852672.1:422055-424504 GCF_000181295.1 Otolemur garnettii | reverse complement strand
GCTTGAGCCCAGGAGTTGGAGGTTGCTGTGAGCTGTGATGCCACAGCACTCTACCCAGGGCAACGACTTGAGGCTCTGTCTCCAAAAAAAAAAAAAAAAAATGAAAATAACCAATTTTACATAAAGTTTTGTATATAGCTTAAGCTGTAATGTAGCTTAAAGACAACAGAATCAATAAGGGGGTATATCTGGATGATTTTAAATGTCTGACATGTTTCTGGCCTAGGTCTGTGCAAGTAATAGGCTGATTTCTACTCTGGAGAATCTGTATGAGAGGAAACTCTTGGCACGTTTTGTTATTGATGAAGCACATTGTGTCAGTCAGGTAAGAACAGTTTTTTATGTCTTGAAATATCAAAAAATGCATATTACCAACAATATATGTATTTTCAGAACTAAAGAAAAACTCACATTGAGTGAACTAGTCTGCTGTTTTGCCAAAAAATAAGATGGTTCTTAATATAATAATCAATGTTGCCTTTTTATAAAAGGAAGATTTAAAGAGCCTGAAAAGCAGTATTTTTTTTCCCAACTAGTGGGGACATGATTTCCGTCAAGATTACAAAAGAATGAACATGCTTCGCCAGAAGTTTCCTTCTGTCCCAGTGATGGCTCTTACTGCTACAGCCAACCCCAGGGTGCAGAAGGATATCCTCACCCAGCTGAAGATACTCAGGCCTCAGGTGTAAGTTGTTGGGAGTCAACGTATTTAAGAAGCCTGGGGAGTTGGCACCCATAGCACAGTGGTTACGGCACCAACCACATGCACCAAGGGTAGTGGGTTCAAACCCAGCCCAGGCCAGCTAAATAATACTGACAACTGCAACAAAAAATATCTGGGTGTCATGGCAGGCCCCCTTTATCCCAGCTACTTGAGAGGCTGAGGCAAGAGAATCGCTTAAGCCCAAGAGTTTGAGGTTGCTGTGAGCTATGATGCTACAGCACTCTACTGAGGGTGACATAATGAAACTCTAGCTCAAAAAAAATTAAAAAATAAGAAGACTGGAGCAAGGCCAAGTGCCGTGGCTCATGCCTGTCATCCGAGCACTCTGGGAGGCCGAGGTGGGTGGATTGCCTAAGCTCAGGAGTTTGAGACCAACCTGAGCAAGAGTGAAACCCCATCTCTAAAAAATAACTGAGTGATGTGGTGGGCACTTGTAGTCTCAGCTATTTGGAAGGCTGAGGCAAGAGAATCACTTGAGCCGAAGACTTTGAGGTTGCTGTGAGCTATGACACCATAGCACTCTACCAAGGATGACAAAGTGAGACTCTTGTCTCAAAAAAAAAAAAAACCTGGAGCAGTGGTTTTCAGAATTGCTGCACATTAGAATCACCTGTGGAGCTTTAAAAATCCCAGCCAGCTAAACCAGAACGTTTGGGGCTGGGCATCAGCATGTCTTTAAAAAATCCCCAAGTGGTTCCAGTGTTTGGTAACTGGGGCCCTAAGGCTTTTCTTCTTGACTTACTGAAATTTAAACTCTATCTCAGTACCTCTTGAAAGTAGATATAAACTTCATGCTGTTCCTATGGATCTTGGTATTGTTCTGATTTTATTCATCTCATTTTGACTTTCATATATCCCAGAGTATACAGTACGTCATAAAATAAACAGATTACCCTGCTTGTCATTTTCCCCCTAAAGTCCCAGTTATCTCCAGAGTGTTGCAAACAGTCCAAAAACTATGTAGAACAGCTTTTTTGCTGTTTTCCTTTCAACAAGGCAATGTTTCTTGTTGTGACCAAATCCATAATTATTCACTAACAAAAACTACTATGAAAAAAAATCCCAATAGGGGCTGCGCCTGTGGCTCAAATGAGTAAGGCACCGGCCCTATATGCCAGAGGTGGCGGGTTCAAACCCAGCTCCAGCCAAAAACTGCAAAGAAAAAAAAAAGGGAAAAAAATCTCAACAGATGTATCTACATTTCACTGGATTATTTCATACATCTACCTGAGTTTGTAGACAGATACATTTTTTGGTAGGTTCATTTACTCAGCAAACGTTTATTTAAGGTCTGTTGTGTGCCAATGTTGGTAAATTTGAGGTATAAATATTAATTTCAGCTGGGCGAAGTGGTATTTCCTGTAGTCCCAACTACTGGGAAGGCTGAGATACGAAGGTCACTTGAACCCAGGATTTGGGGACTAGCCTGGGAAATACAATGAGACCTCATCTCAGAAATAAATGGATAAACATATACAAACCATTGACGTGGATACCTGAAGGAATTACGACTGGACAGGATGTTGGGGTGAATTTTTAAAACACAGCTTTTGTTCATTTGAAAGTACAGACCTGGCTCGGCGCCTATAGCTCAACCGGCTAAGGCGCCAGCCACGTACACCTAAGGTGGCGGGTTCGGATCCCCAGCCCGGACCCGCCAAACAACAATGACGGCTGCAACCAAAAAATAGCCGGGCGTTGTGGCGGGCGCCTGTGGTCCCAGCT
>NW_003852672.1:417647-421940 GCF_000181295.1 Otolemur garnettii | reverse complement strand
AAAAAAAAAAAAAAAAAAGAAAGTACAGACCTCTGCAAATAGTGTAAGCAGTAAAGCAGTAATGGTTTCTCTCAGGCTTATGAAAAGAACTGAAAGTTCCTTATGAAGGGTCATGAGGCTGAGGCCTCATGGGGATTAAACTGGAAGCTTCTAAACTATCTGATCTAAAACAGAGATTTAAGCAGTTTGGGTTTCCTTCAGCCTTTAAGTTGTTTGGTTCAAGCCTAAACTATATTGTTGCTAATAGCATTATTTTATAGCACTAATAATCATGCTCAAGTGCAAGAATATTTTAATTTAATCTCATTACAGAAGAGTGTTTATATTAAATTTGGGAGGAAAAAGATATTTGGCTTACATAGTTAGAATAAATACATTATAATATTGTATTTAAGATGTCATATTATATTTTAGGTCCTAATAAATAACCTATATGCAGAACTTGGCTTCTATAAATAGTATTTATTATACATTGATCTATATGAGTTTGTTTTTTCTAATAGGCACTCCATTTAGCTTTTACCCTTTAGTTTATGCCAGATGCAATTTACTATTCTTTTAGATCACTTACAGTATTTGGCAAATGCCCATAGTTAAATGACATGAATTGTCTTTACTTTTTTTTTGAGACAGTGTCTCACTGTGTCACCCTGGATAGAGTGTTGTGGTGTCATACCTCACAGCAACCTCAAACTCAGGCTTAAGCTATCCTCATGCCTCAGCCTCCCAGGTAGCTGTTTGAGGTTGCTGTGGCACCACAGCACTCTACCCAGGGTGACAGAGTGAGACCCTGTCCCAAAAAAAAACCAAACTTAAACTCTACAATAGTTTACATTTTTCCATTTTTTTCTTTAAACTCATATTTTCCTTTTATTTCCCCACACAGAATTTTATCATAAGGTAATTTTTATGCATTGAATCTTATTGCTTACTTTATCATACTTCTAAGAAAAATATATAAGTTAAAATTGGTTTTTTTTTTTCTTTTTGAGATAGGGTCTTACTATGTCGCCCTCAGTAGAATGCTGTGGAGTCGCAGCAACCTCAAACTCTTGGGCTTAAGTGATTCTCTTGCCTCAGCTTCCCAAGTAGTTGGGACTACAGATGCCCACCACAATGCCCGGCTGTTTTTTGGTTGCATTTGTCATTGTTGTTTAGCAGGCCTGGACTGGGCTCCAACCTGCCAGCTTCGGTGTATGTGGTCAGTGCCCTGCTCACTGAGCTACAGGCACCAAGCCTGTTTGTTAATTTTCTATACCATAATTCTCTGTATAATGCTCCTTTACTTACTATGGGTTATGTTCCAATAAACTCATCATAAGTGGAAAGTATCATGCAAAATTCACTGAATACCCCTGACCTACCAAACGTTATAGCTTGACTTAGCCTACCTTGAATGTGCTCAGAACACTGACATTAGCCAGTGTTGGACAGAATCATCTAACACAAAGCCTATTTCATGATAAAGTGTTGAATAGCTCATGTGATTTTTTGAATCATGTACAGTGAAAGTGAAAAAACAGAATGGTTGTGTGGGTGTTCAAAGTATGGTTTCTGCTGAATGCACCACCCTAAAATTGGAAAATAATTAAGTTGAACTGTTGTACATAGGGGATTATCTATATTGATTATTGCAGTCATTAGTAGTACATAATTGATTTCAACAGCTTGAGAATTTTTTTTTTTTTTTTTGAGACAGAGCCTCAAGCTGTCTCCTTGGGTAGAGTGCTATGGCATCATAGCTCACAGCAACCTCCAACTCCTGGGCTCAAGCGAGTCTCCTGCCTCTGCCTCCCAAGTAGCTGGGACCACAGGTGTGCCTGCCACAATGCCTGGCTATTTTTTGGTTGCAGCCGTCATTGTTGTTTCGCGGGCCAGGCTGGATTTGAACCCACCACCTTAGGTATATGTGGCTGGCACCTTAGCCACTTGAGCCACAGGCGCCGAACCAGTTTGAAAATATTTTTTAAATAATTTTTAAACAAATTTTGATTGAGAATATCTCTTGATAGGATTTTTTATTTTTAAGTTAGTTTATATATCTAACAACATGAGATATATGAACAAATATAAAGTTGGACAAATTGAGTCAGCTCATACTTCTTATTTGTATGGTTGTAAGCACTAAGAAACGTTGCTTACGTAAACACGTAGGTAGCAGTGGAAGATACTTTACATAGCAGTAACACTCAATTATTTATATTTCTTCTGACATATGTGCCAAAATGACATAATGATCTATCATCAAAAATTATTTTTAATGGTCTGTTAGCTTTTCAATAAGAATCCTGTACCATGTATCCAATATACTAGGGTGTCAAAATACTATGAAGGTTCAGTACACCTTTCCTAAGGTGGTGTTTCTGACAAAGTGTTGTTACCATGATATACTATTAAATATAGTTCTGTCCAAACTTTGTGGCTGTAAATTCGCTTTTTACAATAATGGGAGATGACTACTATGTAACTTAGTAAAGCCATCCTTATCACCAAATCAATCAGCCCAATTAGATTCTTTTCCTTCTTTGTTTCTTTTTTTAGTAAAGGCAGGGTCTCACTCTGTTGCCCAGGCTGGATTATAGTGGTTTGATTAGAGCTCACTGCACCTTCCAACTTCTGGGCTGAAGTTATCCTCCTTCCTCATGCCCAGTCTGGAGTTGCTGGGACCACGGGCACATACCAGCTGTACCCAGCTGACTCATTTTTCTATTCACATGAACTATTTAGTACCCATCCCTGTGACAACTGTCTTAGTCCTGAAAGCAGCAAGTGTTAAACACTTCTTGTCTCAGTTTCCTCACAGTCACTTTCAAATGATATAAGTTTGACCCCTGGGACCTGAGGACATTTACCATGTTAATGGGACCATCTAGTACAATCTTAATTAACAAGCAGTGGAATCCAATGTTGTGTTTTCATCATTTTTATTGAGATAAATTTGCACATTATAAAATCCACCTGATCACAGGATACAATTCAGTGGGGCTTTTTGTATTTTGATGGAACTGTGCAACCATCCCCAATTTTTTTTTTTTTTTTTTTTTTTTTTGAGACAGAGCCTCAAGCTGTCCCCCTGGGTAGAGTGCCGTGGCATTACAGCTCACAGCAACCTCCAACTCCTGGGCTCAAGTGAGTCTCCTGCCTCTGCCTCCCAAGTAGCTGGGACCACAGGTGCCTGCCACAACGCCCGGCTATTTTTTTTTTTGGTTGCAGCCGTCATTGTTGTTTGGCGGGTCCGGGCTGGGGATTCGAACCCGCCACCTTAGGTGTACGTGGCTGGCGCCTTAGCTGGTTGAGCTATAGGCGCTGAGCCCATCCCCAATATTTTGTTTAGAACATTTTTCTCACCCCGGTGAGAACCCTGACCCACTACACACTCCCCTCTCCTTTGTACTTGGCTTCATTCACTGAGTGTGGTATTTCCAGGGGTTGTCCATGCTGTAGTACTGATCAATGTGCTTAATTCACTTTTGTGGCTGAATAACATTCTACCTTTTATACATCCATTCATCAATTGATGATAACTGACTGTATCTAGTTATTTGGTAATTCCAAACATTCTATTTTCCTATAGGCAGAGTAAGATTTGGTACATGTAATAAAATTTAAGGGTCTTTTAACTTTTTCATTATAACATTTTGTATGAATATTGCTTTAAGTTAGTTATCCACAGTCATTTTGCAGTAGAGATATTTATCTTGGTTTTAATTGCATTTGTGATCTACAGCTTTATGTTCTAATCTTTTGTCATTTCATTATTTTTAGTAAAAGTAATTTGTCTAAATTAACCAGTAAACAGGCCAGGCACGTGGCTCACGTATGTAATCCCAGCACTCTGGGAGGCCAAGGTGGGTGGATTGCTTGAGCTCAGGAGTTGGAAACCAGCCTGAGCCAGAGTGAGACTCCATCTCTAAAAATAACCAGACGTTATGGCAGGTTCCTATAGTTGCAGCTACTTCAGTAGCTGAGGCAAGAGAATCACTTGAGCCCAAGAGTTGGAGTTTGCTATGAGCTATGATGCCATGGCACTTTACTGAAGGTGACAAAGTGAGGGAGGCGCCTGTGGCTCAAAGGAGTAGAGCGCCAGCCCCATGTACCCGGTGGGTTCAAACCCAGCCCTAGCCAAAAAAACTGTAAAAAAAAAAAAAAATCTGAAGGTGACAAAGTAAGACTATGTCTCAAAAAAATAATTAACCAGTAAACAGTTCTAAGTTTTTTAAGTTATGTCACAAATCAAAAATAAAGTTTTAATTGTGTGTCAGATGTTTTTCATAATAGCTTTTTTTTTTTTTT
>NW_003852672.1:411278-417483 GCF_000181295.1 Otolemur garnettii | reverse complement strand
GAACCCACCACCTTAGGTGTACGTGGCTGGCGCCTTAGCCAGTTGAGCTATAGGCGCTGAGCCTTCATAATAGCTTTGTTCGAGTATAATCCACATACCATGCAACCCACGTGTTTAAAGTATACAATTCAGTGTTTTTAGTATATTCAGAGTTGTACTACCATCCCTGCAGTTTTAGAATTTCATTACTCTCCAAAAATACCACGTGCGTTAGCTGTCGTTTTCCCTCACCTCCCTACAGCTCTAAGCAGCAAGTAATCTAAGTTCTGTAAATGAATTTGCCTACCTAGGATATCTTGTTTTTTTTTTTTTTTTTTAATTTTTTTGTGACAGTCTCACTATGTCGCCCTGGGTAGAGTGATGCATCACAGCTCACAGCAACTTCAAACTCTTGGGCATAAGCAATTCTCTCGCCTCAGCTTCCTGAGTAGCTGGGACTACAGGCATCCACCACAACGCCTAGGTATTTTTTGGTTGTAGTTGTCATTGTTGTTTGGCAGGCCCAGGCTGGACTCGAACCCTCTAGCTCCAGTGTATGTGGTCGGTGTCCTAGCTGCTGAACTACAGGTGCCAAGCCAGGATATCTTGTATTTTAGAATCACTCCATATGTGGTTTTGGTGACTGTCTACTTTTACTTAGCTTACTTTCAAGGTATATTGTGGATAATATTCCATTGTTAGGTATACTTTATTTTCTTTATCCATTACAAGTTAGTGAATATTAGTGAGTTTCCATTTGTTCACTACTGTGAATAATGCTGCTAGAGATAATTTAAAGCATATGGGAGGCTATGCATAAATGATATGCAAATATTACACCATCTTATGTCAGGGAATTGAACATCCTTGGATTTAGGTATCCATGGGGCGTCCTAGAACTAATCCCCTATGGATACCAAGGGACAAATATGCGCACAGAAATTGAGGATCTGGATTCCTTTAAGATTATCTTTACTCATATCCTTCAAAAGTCTTTGTGAACCTTGGAGGTATGCACACCTCAATTTTAGACCACTGATCTAAAAGGATATTGAACTGTGGTTTACAACTCTGAAAAGAGGTCTAACCTGAAAGCAAGAGTTGAGGTTTATGGGAATGAAATATGGGTGTTGTTTGAAGCAGTGAGAGAGCTCAGAAGAGAGGAATTTGGGGCAGGGAGGTGGGGTGATTCTCACTTAAGGAGTAAACAAAGGAAAAAGAGAAGGAAATGGAGAAATCAGAGATATAAGTGGGGAAAATCCCACAGGAATATAAAAGTTGTAAGACATATACAGGTTTTCAGTAAGGACAACCAGCAACGTGGAGTGTGGACAGTTCAGAGAGAAGGAAGCCTGAGTAGCCAGCCATCATGTGGGCCAGTGCAGGGAGGTTACTGCTGCCTATGCAACGGGTCCATCTGGCTTGAATTTAGGTGCAAAATCAGAAGGCACTGATGTGATTCCCCGTCTTTCTCCCTCTGATCCTACCCTGAGTATAGGTACCATCGCTAGCACAGCAAGGTGTCCTCATGCCCACCTGGAATGTTTTCCGTGCTGTCCTCTTTCCTCCTGCGAGCTGGATGGAGTTGAAACCAGGAGTAGTAGGAGTCCCTGGAGGCAGAGGCCTTGTAACAATTTCCTGACCTTTCTTTAGTTGTAAAAGCTTTGGGAAAAAAGATGATTTGGTAAAATGGTAATGGCAAAAGTCAGAATGGAAGTGATAAAAAATTAAAATTGGATGTGTGGTTAGTTGGTTGGGGATGTATCTTTTGAGAAACTTGCCATTGGACCGAAAGGTAGAGGAGAAGGTGGGATTTGAAGCGCTTATTGTTTTTGGAATAAGTGGTCCTAGAACATATTCACAGGAAAGAATTCACAGAAGAGGCTAAAGATATGAGAGAGAAGATACTGGCGAGAACGTACTCTGGAAGGAGGTGGGAGGGCGTGGATGTCCAGCTCAGTAGACTGAGGGGAGGAGGGGCATTTCTGGTCCATTTCAGGGCCAACAGGTCTCTGCAGGGCACTGGGATCTGTGAGTCCGTGGCTCCTTCTGTAACCCTGCAGTCCTTTCTTTATGTGCATGGGCACCATTCGAGAATGCTGGGAGCCTGAAAATGTATGTATTTTTTTCCTCTATGATTTTCTTTTTTCTTTTCTTTCTTCCTTTCTCCCACATTCTCAGGATTCTATGATTTTCTTAGTCTTTTAAATAATAATGGTTTGACCATCTCTGTTTTAATCAGCCTCATCTTGGAGACTTATTTGTCTTTTCTACATGTATTCTCTTATATAGTACTGATTTTTTTTGTCCTCTAGTTCCACTGACATTCCATCTTTATCACCATTTTTTTTTCTTTAACCCTTTAATTTCCATTTCAGTGTAAGCTGCCACTGACAGTGTTCAACATAAGTCAACTTAGATAATTAGGTTTGCACTGTGGAAAAGACAGCTGTCTCAGTATGTTTGGGCTGCTGTAACAGGACACCATAGACTGGGTGGCTTAAGATTTATTTCTCTTGGCTCTAGAGGCTGGCAAGTCCCAGATCAAGGATGTTGGTTGATCTGTGTCTCAGGATTTGGGTTGTAGGGGGCAGTGTTCTCTTTGTACCCTCACATATGGGGAGGAGGGTCCCAGGAGGGCTCTGCTTATCAGAGCACTAATCTCCTGTGACTCCACCTCATGCCCGATCACCTCCCTCAGGCCCCAGCCCTCATGCTCTCACACTGGGGGGTTCAGGCTTCAGGGAGACACATTTAATCTGTAGACTACAGCTGTATTTTCTCATAATGACTAAATTTTATGTTTGGGACTTCTTTTAGGTTTAGCATGAGCTTTAACAGACATAATCTGAAATACTACGTTTTACCGAAAAAGCCTAAAAAGGTGGCATTTGATTGCTTAGAATGGATCAGAAAGTATCACCCATGTGAGTACAGCCATGTGATGAATTATGTTGAGAAGTAATAGGAACTGTCTTTTTAGTACCATGGTTGGATATGTAAAATTGTGTTGTGAGCATTTCTTTTTGCTTTATGACAGCACTGACTTCCTATTTATAGGGGAAAATATTGTGACTCCCTCAGTTCTGGAAATTAAAATCTCATTTGGTTTGATAACAATGAACAGTAACAAAAAATATATAGTATATCAAATACTCCCTCCTACACACCTGTATTTGTAATCTTTAGCTTCAGAGTCTTTCCTCTGGCTAAGGAATGTACATGCATGAGTTACACAGCTTTTTGTTTTAGTGCCTTCTCCTGAGTGCATCTGCCTTTGAGTTATGTTAACTAAAACAAGATTCTGCAGTTCATAGCAATTTTTCATGGAGAATTTTTTTGATAAACATTTTTCTTTTATTTGTTTTTAAGAAGTATTAGTATATGTGTTTGTGTGAACAAGTCTAACAAAACAGAGATCTACCAAGAACACATCAGTGATCACCCTTCTCAGACCACCTCCCCAGGCAGCTAATGTGAATAGATTAATGCGTTTTTCTATACCTCTGTCTCTGCCCCAGAGAGATGACTTTTTCTTATAGATGTCTTTTATTTTCTGGTTTTAAATATAAGCAAAAATATATATACAAAACATGCTCATTAAAGACAATTTTGAAAGCAACAAAAAGAAGATTTTATTTTAGTGATTTAGCTGTCACTTGGGCATTTTAGCCTCTGATGTTGGTATGGATTTTATTTCGGTTAGCTTCTTCCATGTACTATGTTTCTGCGCTTAAGTAACTGCTTTACTTCTTGAGCATTTTCCCATGTCTTTTATTTATTTATTTTGCTAGACACATAGCAATTCTTTATTTATAAGGGAATAAGCATTTTTCCATATATCTGTACTCCATTTGTATGTCTCCTTTTCAGATCTTTTCTTCATTTTTCTTTTTTAAAATTATTTATTAAATCATAACTGCATACATTAATTAAATATGAGATATTTTTCTTAGTAAAGTATCTCAAGAATGGAAAAAAGAGTATCCAATGTATGCAGTACTACTATGAAATCAGTATATAGGGCGGCACCTGTGTCTCAAAGCAGTAGGGTGCCAGCCCCATATGCCAGAGGTGGTGGGTTCAAACTCAGCCCCAGCCAAAAACTGCAAAAAAAAAAAAAAATCAGTATATAATTACCTACACATTCTGTAGGAATGGTAAAACATAACTATAGTCCAGAAAGAAGGAGGGAAGAGGTAGGAAAGGGGAGAGGAGGCAGGAGGGTATTTGGGGGGACCTAACCTAATATGCATAATGCCATGGTACATTTCTAAACTATTAAGAATAGAGTATGAATGTTTTACCACAACAAGTAAGTGAGGAGATGGTTATGTTAATCAGTTAGATGTAAACATTCCCATATCTTTTAAAAAGTTAAACACTTTTTTTGGCTCGGCGCCTGTGGCTCAAGTGGCTAAGGCACCAGCCACATACACCTAAAGTGTTAGGTTCGAATCTAGCCCAGCCCGCCAAACAACAATGACAGCTGCAACCAAAAAAATAGCCGGGCGTTGTGGGTGGGCGCCTGTGGTCCCAGCTACTTGGGAGACTGAGGCAGGAGACTCACTTGAGCCCAGGAGTTGGAGGTTTGCTGTGAGCTTTGATGCCACGGCACTCTACCCAGGGGGACAGCTTAAGGCTCTGTCTCAAAAAAAAAAAAAGTTAAACACTTTTTGATAGTTATAGTATACTTAATTTCACAATTTCCTTTCTTAATTACTTTTCTAATGTTGCCTATTAAAATCTTGCTAATTTTTAAATCCTTGTAAGGGTGAAAAAGGGTGTCTTCCTGTGTTCTAGCCAGGGTGAAATAGAACTCAGGGTTTGTCCTGGTCAACTTCACACATCATTATTAACAGTAGCTGGATTAATAGCCACATTTTATTTCCAAGACATATAAAATCCTTTCTTGAACTATTCTGCCTATGTGGTCTTCTAACACTATCAGAACATTCTGGAAGCCTATTTATTGCTCATATTTTTTTAAGCACATAATGTAAATTGTTTTGTTATTTATGTTAAAAGTCCTTGTCCCTCAATACTGTTCTGGTTTCTTGGCAGATGACTCAGGGATAATTTACTGCCTCTCCAGGAGAGAGTGTGACACAATGGCTGGTACACTGCGGAAAGATGGTCTTGCTGCTCTGGCATATCACGCCGGCCTCAGTGACTCTGAGCGAGATGAGGTGCAGCACAAGTGGATTAACCAGGACGGCTGCCAGGTAGCATTTTTTAAAATAAATGATAGAAATAATCATTTATAGTATGTAAGCGAACAAATACTGTAGAATGCAAATTATTTTTAACCTTAGTGGTAGTTAATGTCAAATAAGACTAAATAACATTATTTTTTCTTGGGATATAATTCACATGCCATAAAATTTACTGTTTCAAAGTATAAAAGTTAGTGGGTTTTAGTGTATTTGCAATATTATACAACCATTACCACTAAATCTAGAACATTCCATCACCCCAAAAGAAAACTCACCCCCAGTAACTTCCCCCAAGCCCCAGTTCCTGCATCCACTAATCTACTAACCACTACTAGTTTATGTCTAGATTTTCCCAGTCTTTTCATTTCATATGAATGAAACCATACAGTATATGATCTTTGTGAGTTTCTTCTTTTACTAAACATAATTTTTCAAGGCTTATTTATATTTTACAGTATCAGCACTTTATAACTTTTTATGGTCAAATAATATGCCATTTTAGGAGGTCTGATATTTAAGTTTGTGAACTTGCCACTGTGAGCTTACTCAGCAGGGTTTCATAATCTGGGTCTGTCAGTGTCTCATGTTGTGTTCCTGGTAACATGTGACAGTGTCTTGCTCAGTGACATTTGTTATTGTTTCGATTTTTGTGTGCTGTTCTGAGAACATCAGAAATTAAGTGGCTAACAAATACTAAATTTCTTGTTCAACTGGCAAGAGGGGCAGCCTCTGGGTTACAGCTCCAGCCTCCACACAGGAGGTTGGTCAAGCCCAAGACAGACCTCGTGAAGCAATTGGTCAAAGAAAAAGTAATGTATGAGAAAGAAACAAAACAAGAAGAAAAAGTGAGAGCTGAAGATGGTGAAAATTATGCCATTAAAAAGCATAGGGAGGGCTCAGCGCCTGTGGCTCAAGTGGCTAAGGCACCAGCCATGTACACCCAAGGTGGCGGGTTCGAATCCAGCCCGGGCCCGCCAAACAACAATGATGGCTGCAACCAAAAAATAGCT
>NW_003852672.1:403867-411135 GCF_000181295.1 Otolemur garnettii | reverse complement strand
AAAAAAAAAAAAAAAGCATAGCGAGAACCTGAGAGAACCCTGGCTTATGGTCACAGATCAGAAGCTGCATATGCTGACCTTCAGCAGTTGTCAGAAAGTGAAAAAGACTTGGAGGAGGCTGAGGAGTGTAAAGGAGCATGGCTAGTGCTGGATTTGCAAAGTCAGAGGCCTGAAAAGTCTCTATAGAGGGTGTTTTTGCATAATGTCCTGGGGTCCATGCTACAGTTCATAGTTTTTAGCCACTGCTGTGTTGAAGCAGTATGACAATGTGATTTTTTTGGTGAGGTTGCAAATATTTTATCTTTGCCTATTTAATATGTCAAATAAATCAATTCATCTAAAAAATAAGTAAATAAATAAATAAAAACCTGGCAAGAGCAGAAGTGGAACCCAGGACATGTTAGCTCAAGTTTATGGGCATAAGTCCATGAAGGAAATAGCAGTGTACAAATGGAGTCAACATTTTTCTGAGGGGAGAGAAAGTGTCACTGATTGAAAGGTCAAAGCAGCCAGGAAATGAGCAAAACTGACAAAAACATTGCAAAATATTGTCAAGTTGTGCATCAGAATCATTGGCTAACTGAAAGCATAGCAGACCAAGTAAACGTCAATAGAGAAGCAGGACAATCTTAACTGAAAATTGTAGATGGAGAAAGGTGTGGCTCTTGCGTCATGACAGTGTACCAGCTCACATGTCACTGTCTGTGAGGGTGTCTTTAGCTGGTATACAAATAACTGTATTAGAGTACCCTCCCTGCTCACCTGCTCTAGCCCCAGTGACTTTTTTCTTTCCCCAAAGATAAAGGAAATACTAAAAGGAAGACAATTTGATGACACTCAGGGCATCAAGGGTAATAGGACTACATCAAGGGTAATGGCCATTCTAGAAAAAGAATTCCAAAATTGCCTCGAACAGTAGGCTAGGTGCTGACATCAGTGCATAGCCTCCCAAGGGGAGTACCTCATATGTGACCATAGTGATATTCAGCAGTGAGGTATGCAGCACTTTTTTTAGGACAGGTTCATAAACTTAATTGTCAAATCTTATATGGCTGTACTACAATTTATCCATTCATAGCTGATAGACATTGGGTCATTTCTACTTTTTGGCTACTATGAATCATGGTGAGCTTTTACATACAAGATTTTATGTGATCATATCTCTCAGTTCTCTTGGGTACATAGCTAAGTATAGAGTTGTTGGGCCATATTATTCTCTGTTTAACTTTTTGAAGAACTGTCAGATTGTTTTACAGAGTGGCTAGGTAGTTTTACATTCCTACCAGCAGCAATGTGTGAGGCTCCATGTCTCCACTTCCTTGCCAGGACTTGTAATTTACCATCTTTTTAAATTTATCCATCCTTGCCGGTGAAAAGCATTATATTTTCATGGTTTTGATTGGAATTTCCAATGGTGTTGGGTGTCTCTTCTCAAGATGATAAATTTGCCCTACCCAGGTGGGCCGAGAAGGAAACTGAGATTATCTTTGAGTCTGACTTTATTTAAAATAAAAAGAAGAAAGAGAAAGAGTAGGGGAGCTGAGAGCACTCTAGGCATCTCATATAGCACATATCAACCTTGGATTTAAGCAAACAGTAATTGTTTGAGGCTTAGAAAAAAATAACTTTATTCTGAAGATTCAGAGGAAAAATATTTCTCAAAATTAATTACTGCTGGAAAACAGAAGAAAAGTTTAGAGGACATCAGCCTATCGTCCTCAGAAAGATTTAAAAAGACTTAGTTTATATGAACTAGAAACAGTTTTCCATAAGATCACAGGCTGAGATGAAGGGAGAAATAAAAATGTGGTTTATCTAAATAAGAAAAACAAAACTAATAGCAGAATTACGTATCAACACACATGTGAGATGACTCACTACAGACAGTTGAATCAGTGATGTAGTGAATATTTTGAGAATGGGGGGGTGGAAATGATACTTGTTGGCAACAGGAAGTAGGGCTTCAGCCTAAGGAATAGTAAGTGTACCTCCAGAAGCATGCCAGATAGTTGAAACAGGTGCACACATAGTAGTGGTCAAATATATGATAAATAAATACGTAGCAGGTATATATATATCAAAACAGACAAGTCTGCATCAGAATCAGAATAGTAGAGACTGAGACCATATCCAGCTCTTTGTCATTTATGTTGAAAACAGGCATTTTCAGAATGCAAAAAGTTCACAATTTATACTACATAGTCACTGAAATAATTATACTTTTTAAGCTTTCCATATTAAGGAAATTTAAACTAGTCAAACTTCTAGAGTTTTTTTTCCCTTTGATAAACTTCTCAAGTTTACCTGGAAGAATAGTCAAGTGAAAATGTAGAATTAACTAGAAACATCACAATAACAACACCTGTGCCTGAGTTTGTAGGATACGTGTATTATGGAATAATGGAACAGAACTCCAGAAATAGACTGGAAAGCATGTAAAAACAACATATGATAAGGGAGGTGTGGGAAGCTGAGGGTGGAGGATCACTTGAGCCCAGGAGTTCAAGGTTACAATGAGCCATGATGGTACCACTGCTCTCCAGACTGGGCAACAGAATGAGACACTGTCTCTAAAAAAAAGAATTAATGGGCTGGGTGCGTTGGCTCACACCTGTAATCCCAGCACTCTGGGAGGCTGAGGGGAGTGGATTGCTTGAGCTCACAAGTTTGAGACCAGCCTGAGCCAGAGCAAGACCCCATCTCTAAAAATAGAGTGTCACCCTTGGCACTCTACCAAGGGTGACAAAATGAAACTCTGTCTCAAAAAAAAAAAAAAAGAATTAATGAGGGAGGGAAGATTATCCAACTAGTGTTACCAGTTACCCAATGAGAGGAATTTTAGATTCTCACATCAAAATAAGTTACAGATAAATATAAGTGTTGGTATTTTATGGTATACTTGCAGTAGAGGAGTACTTAAGCTTAAAAGTAGCTCAAAAGGAAATAATTGCTAGAAATGACTTAAAAACTAAACACATCTACATTGATAAACAAAAGACAACAAAATAGGAAATGTATCTTCAGCAAATAAAACAGAAGAACTTCAAAAAAAATTATTTTTATTTATTTATTTTTTTTTGAGACAGACCCTCAAGCTGTTGCCCTGGGTAGGATGCCGTGGCGTCACAGCTCACAGCACCCTCCAACTACTGGACTTACGCAATTATCTTGCCTCAGCCTCCCGAGTAGCTAGGACTACAGGCACCTGCCACAACGCCACCAGCTATTTTTTGGTTGTAGTTGTCATTGTTTGGCAGGCCTGGGCTGGATTCGAACCCACCAGCTTTGATGTATGTGGCTGGCACCTTAGCTGGTTGAGCTATAGGAGCCAAGCCAAGCTTGAAAAAAAAATTGGGGTGGGGGGTGGGGCCAGGCTTGAACCCGCCGCACTGTCCAAAAAATTTTATGAGAAGGGGTAGTGCCTGTGGCTCAAAGGAGTAGGGTGCCAGCCCCATATGCTGGAGGTGGCAGGTTCAAACCCAGGCCAAAAACTGCCAAAAATAAAAAAATTTTTTTATGAGAAAAACATGAGTCTCAAAAAGCAAATAAGCCTAGATTAAAAAAAAAACAATTTTCATTTTTCATTAGCAAATTTTTATTTAATCACTGGTAAAAATGCTTTAAGATGCACTTTTACTTGGTGATTATGATAGCTTTTCTTGGAACCAGTGTGACTGGATTAATAAGAGTCTCTAATCTGAAATGTGGTCATCATTTTGTATAATAAATACCTAATTAGTACTAATATTGTTAGTATTGTTAGAAGAAAGCCTGGAAGGAAGTAGTCTAGAAATTAACAGTGATCACTTTTAAGTAAGACTGTAACTAAGAGTGCTTATTTTCCAAGTTTTTAAAATCTTTATGTGTAGTAGTATAATCTATAATGAAGATATATGTAGATATATAATACTTTGATCAGAAATATGGTTAAGGCTCGGCGCCTGTGGCTCAAGCGGCTAGGATGCCAGCCACATACACCTGAGGTGGTGGGTTCGAATCCCCAGCTCGGGCCCGCCAAACAACAACAATGGCTGCAACCAAAAAATGGCCAGGCGTTGTGGCAGGCGCCTGTAGTCCCAGCTACTTGGGAGGCTGAGGCAGGAGAGTCGCTTGAGCCCAGGAGTTGGAGGTTGCTGTGAGCTGTGATGCCATAGCACTCTACCCAGGAGGATAGCTTGAGGCTCCGTCTAAAAAAAAAAAAAAAAAAGAAAGAAATATGGTTAAAAATTAATTCTCTTTTTTTTTTTTTTTTTTTTTAACAGAGTCTCACTTTCACCTTTGGCAGAGTGCCATAGCATCATAGCTCACAGCAACCTCAAACTCTTGGGCTTAAGCAATTCTCTTGCCTCAGCCTCCCCTGTAGCTGGGACTACAGGCACCTGCCACAACACCTAGCTGTTTTTAGAGATGGAGTCTTGCTCTTGCTCAGGCTGGTCTGGAACCTGTGAGCTCAAGCAGTCCACCTGCCTCAGCCTCCCAAAGTGCTAGGATTATAGGTGTGAGCCACCATGTGTAGCTGAAGTTTTTTTTGTTTGTTTTTAAATCTAATTGTTCCTGCTCTCAGACTCACTAATCCTTACAGTCAAGCTATACTGTTATCCTACACCAGCTGGACAGCCCTGATCTTAGATGTGTGAGACAGAATAAAACTTGATTGTTTCCTTTACAAAGAAATGATTGTAGCTTGTAGCCTAAAGTTTTTTAAAAACACAAAGAAGGAAGTTAGAATTAAACACGGTCAATTTTTCTCAGATATGGAAAATAAGAGCCTCCAGGAGGAGTTGGCATCTTGGTAGCTTTGTGCTTATAGACTGGGCCTCAAAGGTGTTCACCCACCCCATGCCAGGATGTGCACTTGGGCCCATGGAACCCTGTTGGTTGGAGGTTCTGAAAGGAAACAGAGAGAGCTTTGCCTCAAGTGTTAGTCCGCGCCTAAAATTGTATGAATGCAAGAAACAGACTGCCGCTCATGGGATGGCAAGTAGCAATCATCTTTATTCCAAAGGGTCTTTTTATAGTCAGTAAGTCACGTACGCCATATCAATCAATAGTTTATAATTAATATTCCTTATTCTATCCTAACCTTAAAAGGAAACACTGAATCCAGAAAACTGACTTAAAAACAACTATATTATTTCTTAAGCAACCATGCATTCCTAAGTTTATTTCTATAGGGTAAAAAATGAACAGATGAAGCAAGGGGTAATCTATATTATAGGCATTCAATTTAGCTCTAAGAATTAAGTTTTACAGCTTTGTTTTCAAGGAGTTTGGAAGCCACCCGCTGGAGGACGTGGTTTTATACACACGTCACCTTAGACCTGTTTCCCTGCACAGAGGGCTATCAACCCTTATCTGCTTGGGCGAACAGCAGTGCAGTCAGAGTTCCATACAGCAGGTTGTTAATCCTGTTTTGTAGGTTCTGGCCTGCCTGTTTTCTAAGGCGCAAGATTTCAGACAAGACCCCAATACTTATAAACTGTTATTACTTATATTCTTAGTTTTTCAAAAGAGTGCAAATAATGTGAGAATTATCTCACAGAATCCTGCAGACCTCTTCTGACCTTTTTTTTTTTTTTTTTTGAGACAGAGTCTCACTCACCCTCAGAGTGCTGTGGCATCACATCTCACTGCAACCTCAAACTCTTAGGTTTAAGCAAGTCTCTTGCCTCAGCCTCCCGAGTAGTGGGAACTACAGGTGCCCACCACAACACCTGGCTGTTTTTTTGTTGCAGTTGTCATGGTTGTTTAGCAGACCCACACTAGGGTGGGACCTGGCAGCTTTGGTGTATGTGGCCGGCACCCTACCCACTGTGCTACAGGTGCTGAGCTAAGACTTGCTTTTAATCTAAGTGCTATAGGTTTAGATGGGTAACTCCCCTGGACTGGGGTTACTGCCAGACTCAGTGTTGACGAATATACCACTCTGTCTCAAAGAAAAAAATCACAAGTTTTGACTTTGAATCAGCTGATAAATAATAGGTGTTGGTATGTGGTTCCACCGGGGAAATAACAGTGAGCAGTGGAGCAGGTAAGAATGCCATTGCTGGGCGGCACCTGTGGGCTCAGTGAGTAGGGCACCTGCCCCATAGACCAAGGGTGGCGGGTTCAAACCTGGCCTCCATCAAACTGCAACAAAAAATAGCCGGGCATTGTGGCAGTTGCCTGTAGTCCCAGCTACTTGGGAGGCTAAGGCAAAAGGATCACCTAAGCTCAAGAGCTGGAGGTAGCTGTGAGCTGTGACGCCACTGCACTCTACCCAGGGCAATAAAGTGAGACTCTGTCTCTACAAAAAAAAAAAAAAAAAAAAGAATGCCATTGCTCCTGAGTCACCGGAGGTGTGAGCCTCAGGAGCAGCATGAGCAGTTAGTAGCTGCTGAGCTGCTGACCTGGATGTTGTGGGTATGTGAGCAACACCCCCTATGCAGTAATATCAGAAAACAGGCCTAGTCAGTGGCTCACCCTGTAATCCTAGCAGGAGGACTGCTGGAGCTCAGGAAATGAGGTTGCAGTAAATTATGGTAACGCCTGGCACTCTAGCCAGGTCAACAGTGAGACTCTGACTCACAAAAAAGGAACAGACCAGACACTGGCAACGCATCATGGGCTGGCTGCTGCAGATGACCCTGGCTTCCTTTTGTGGTAGCACCAAAGCACACAAAAAGGGTCTGCCACCCTCGGCTTCTCTTACCATCTTGAGTTTTAACAGAATTGCAAATTATCAACATGAACATCTCATACTAGTTACGCTAAATAGTGGGGCCAAGTGAAGATACTGGGTTGTTGTGTAAAGTACATTTTAAAGTGAAACAAATAATAGAGATTTTGAAAGCATCTCTTATTAAAATGTTCCTTTAAGTGCATTATGAGTCTAATGGGCTTTTGCTTTTCTATCAGGTTATCTGTGCAACAGTGGCGTTTGGCATGGGAATTGACAAACCGGATGTGCGGTTTGTAATCCATGCATCTCTCCCTAAGTCCGTGGAGGGTTACTACCAAGAATCTGGGAGAGCTGGAAGAGACGGGGAGATGTCTCACTGCCTGCTTTTCTACACTTATCATGATGTGACCCGACTGAAAAGACTTATAATGAGTAAGCTGAGCTCCACTGGGAGATGCCCCTCACCTTCAATCTCGTAATAGTGATACACTCCTGCTATTGTGGTACTTTTGGTCATTTTCCTTAAATAGTTATAGAAAATAACTAAACTGGCTCGGCGCCTGTGGCTCAAGCAGCTAAGGCGCCAGCCACATACGCCTAAGGTGGC
>NW_003852672.1:395894-403790 GCF_000181295.1 Otolemur garnettii | reverse complement strand
TGTGGCGGGCGCCTGTAGTCCTAGCTACTTGGGAGGCTGAGGCAGGAGACTCGCTTGAGCCCAGGAGTTGGAGGTTGCTGTGAGCTGTGATGCCATGGCACTTTACCCAAGGGGATAGCTTGAGGATCTGTCTCAAAAAAAAAAAAAAAGAAAGAAAGAAAAGAAAAGAACTAAGCTGGAAGTTACATAGACTGGAAATTTTATTTTAGTTTTTTTACCATAAAAGTGGTAAATGCTGTTACTTAAAATTCAAATGGTACAGTACAAGCCAGAAAATTTACAAACCATGGCTCGGCGCCTGTGGCTCAAGCAGCTAAGGCATCAGCCACATACACCTAAGGTGGTGGGTTCGAATCCAGCCCAGGCCCGCCAAACAACAATAACGGCTGCAATCCAAAAATAGCCAGGCATTGTGGCAGGTGCCTGTGATCCCAGCTACTTAGGAGGCGGAGGCAGAAGACTCACTTGAACCCAGGAGTTAGAGATTGTTGTGAGCTGTAATGCCACAGCACTCTACCCAGGGGGACAGCTTGAGGCTCTGTCTCAAAAAAAAAAAAAAATTTACAAACCATTTCTTATACTTTTACCCTAAGAAGTAACTCCTCTTACTGTTTCCTCTGTATCCTTTCAGACCTCATTCTTACATGCAACCTATTTTAAAACCCTCCAGTTTTAAGAAACTCTCTATATGTCCCTCTCCTTCTTCATCCCTATTCTGCCCCATTAGAGGGAGGCAATAGCTTGTATTTGGTGTTTACCTTGCCCAAGTGGATATATTTTAAAATGTAACTGAGATCATACTACACATACTTTTATACATCTACAGTAACCTGATCCTCTAGTCAGCACTAGGATATAATTATCACTTTAGTTAATGTGCAGAGCTTGACTAATGGTAGTGTAGAATTCCATAGTATGGTCATTGTGCATCTATTAAACTAATTCCCACCTAATAGATCTTAGATTGTTCATTGATATGTCTCAACGGTTATCAACAGTGTTGTGTTGAACATCTTTGTACAGATATCTTTGGGTATCTGTACAATTATTTATATAGGGCGTTCTAGACTTAGACTTGGCTGAGTCAAAACAAATTCATATTTTAGAATTTTATTATGTAGTTTGCCCATTTTTGTGCTAGGTTATGGGGATAGTTAAATATACTTCCTAAATACATTTATTTATGTTGAGACCACTTTTCGGAGCATGAGGAATGGCATGTGAGCACTCTGCCAGGCACTGCATGTGCCACCTCACCACCTTGTTTGTCTGGACAGCTAGAGGTGCTCCCATGAGGGAGGTGAGCTTCACGAAGGCTTTGTAGTTTGTCCCTAAGATCACTGGTATTCGCAGTAGCAACAGGAGCAGTGGGAATAGTGGGAGTAGTGATAGAGTGATGGTGGTTATTATAGAGGGCATTTCTTTAGCATTTACTGTATGCTGTTCTAAATGCTTACATACATCAACTCATTGAATCTCACAACAACCCTGAAAGATGGGACTACTTCTTTCCTCCATACAGAGGGAGGAAAACAAGATAAAGAGCTAGTAAATGGCTCGGCGCCTGTGGCTCAACTGGCTAAGGCGCCAGCCACATACACCTAAGGTGGCGGGTTCGAATCCCCAGCCCAGGCCCGCCAAACAACAATGATGGCTGCAACCAAAAAAAAATGGCCAGGCGCTGTGGCGGGCGCCTGTAGTCCCAGCTACTTGGGAGGCTGAGGCAGGAGACTCGCTTGAGCCCAGGAGTTGGAGGTTGCTATGAGCTATGAGGTCATGGCACTCTACCCAGGAGGACAGCTTGAGGCTCCGTCTCAAAAAAAAAAAAAAAGAACTAGTAAATGTCAGAGCCCTGACGGAAATCAAGTTTATCTGACTCCGAGGTTTGTGTTTCTTACAGTATACCAAAATGATACTCAATGAACAAAATGAAATTTTCACACTTTATTTGCCTGTTTGTGTATTTAAACAAAACTAATTTGTGTTAGGTCCAAACAATTTAATACGTATTTAAGTCCTAATAATGTAGCAACTGTTTGGAAAAAATAATACTCATAAACTGGAAGAAAAATGATATTTTTATTTTATTCTTAAGTAAACACAATTGCTTACTATGGGAAGTATATATACCTGCTGTTCTCAAACCTTGCAATCAAGTTAGGCACTGCCACCCTCATTTCCTGTTTCATATTGTTTTCTTTTCTTAAAAAAGAATACTTTTATTTTATTTTTTTTTGCAGTTTTTGGCTGCGGCTGGGTTTGAACCCATCACCTCTGGCATATAGGGTCAGCGCCCTACCCCTTTGAGCCACAGGCACCACCCTCATGTTGTTTTCTTGATATACATGTTTATATCATAGCAACTAACAAAAATCCAGCTTTGCAAAGATATGATACTGCTGAAACGAATGCAACGGCATTAGGGAGATGGAGAGCCCATGCTCTGCCTACTTGGGGCATTCAATTCAGTACATGATTTTGCAGTAAATATAACAAACATAAAACCTTAATCACTGGGGAAAATGAAAATTTGGGGAAAAAAATTTTTTTACCTTCGTTTTTTTTGTTGTTGAAACAGAGTCTCTTGCTCCATTGCCAGGCTGCCATAGCTCGCAGCATCATAGCTCACAGCAAACTCAGACTCCTGGTCTCCAGGGATCCTTCTGCTTTAACTTCCTGAGTAGCTGGGGCCATAGGCATCTGCTACCACACTCAGTGAGCTTTTTAATTTTTTCTGGAGACAGGTCTTACTCTTGCTCAAACAAGTCTAAACTCTTAAGCTCAAGCAATCCACCTACCTTCCAGAGTGATAGGATTACATGCATGAGCCACCATGCCTGGCACTTTTTTCCAATTTGAAAAAAATCTATTATTTTTTTCCTATTTAAAAATTCCTATGAAATTATTTTCTTTTCTTTTTTTTTTTTAAGACAGAGTCTTGCTCTGTTGCCCTAGGATAGAGTGCCGTTACATCAGCTTAGCTCATAGCAACCTCAAACTCCTGGGTTCAAGCAGTCTTCTTGCCTCAACCTTCCAAGTAGCTGAGACTACAGATGCATACTACAGGTCTGGCTAGTTTTTCTATGTTTAGTAGAGATGGGGTCTTATTCTTGCTCAGGCTGGTCTTAAACTCCTTAGCTCAGGGAACCCTCCCACTTCAGCCTCCCAGAATACCAGGATTACAGGCATGAGCTACCACATCAGCCTAACACTATAATCTTGAAGGATGAACATAAATTGCAGTTGACTGTAATATAGAATGATATCATATTGACATAATGCTATTAATAATAATTTTCTTAATGTTTAAAATTATATGAATCTACCCTAAATATTTCTCTGATATTCTCTTTTTTCTCTGAAATAAGTATGTTTTACTATACTCTTTCTCTTTTTTAGTGGAAAAAGATGGAAATCATCACACAAAAGAGACTCATTTCAATAATTTGTATAGCATGGTGCATTACTGTGAAAATATAACAGAATGCCGGAGAATACAGCTTTTGGCTTACTTTGGTGAAAATGGATTTAATCCTGATTTTTGTAAGAAATACCCAGATGTTTCTTGTGATAATTGCTGTAAAAGAAAGGTAAAGTAAGAAATTTTAAAATTCTTCATAATTAAGGGAATTGCCAAGATATTTTTGTCTTCTGGTTTAGAAACATAGATATAAGTTAGATACATAGGTGATTGTCCCCAAGGGACAAGACAAGGGAAAGATGGCTTCCTCCCTATAGTAATTTGGAATAGAAGTGTTTTAGAAGTAATTTTATCTTTTCTTAATAATTATAAGCCTGGGCTCGGCGCCTGTGGCTCAGATGGCTAAGGTGCCAGCCACATACACCTAAGGTGGCAGGTTAGAATCCAGCCCGGGCCCGCCAAATAACAATGACTGCTACAACCAAAAAAATAGCCAGGCGTTGTGATGGGCGCCTGTGGTCCCAGCTTCTTGGGAGGCTGAGGCAGAAGACTCGCTTGAGCCCAGGAGTTGGAGGTTGCTGTGAGCTATGATGCTACGGCACTCTACCCAGGGGGACAGCTTGAGGCTCTGTCTCAAAAAAAATAATAATAATTATAAGCCTGTAAAAAATATATATATACTGGACATCTACAAGTCCAAAATACTGAGGTTATATATGTGCATTGATAATTATAGTATTAGAAATATCATTAATATATATATCCCATAAGATATAATATGGGCAGGTAGAATATTTTAAATTCAGCTATAACCTATATTTAAATATCAAAACGGTAAGAACTGGTGTACTGTATGCTTGAATTCAAACCAATTGCTTCATTGTGTTTTTTGTTTTTAAGTTATAAAGGAAAATGACAGTGGCTTCTGCATGAATTCATTATCATCCTGTAATAACCTTGGGTGGTCGTTGAATTCAATCATTAGATACTTTTGTACTTATGATAATTCTGCATTGTATTTTTATTTTATTTGTTTGTTTGCTTTTTTGTTTTGAGATAGTATCTCACTTCGTCACCCTCAGTAGAGAGCTGTGGCATCACAGTTCACAGCAACCTCAAACTCTAGGGCTTAACCGATTCTCTTGCATCAACCTCCCAAGTAGCTGGGACTACAGGCGCCCACCACAACTCCTGGTTGTTTTTTTCTTGCAGTTGTCATTGTTTAGCAGACCTGGCCGGGCTGGGCTCGAACCTGCCAGCCCTCATGTATATGGCTGGCACCCTACTCACTGAGCTATGGGTGCTGAATCTATTTATTTATTTTCGAGACAGAGTATCAGTCTGTCACCCTTGGTAGAGTGCTGTGGCATCATAGCTCACAGCAACCTCAAACTCTTGGACTCAAGTGACCCTCTTGCCTCAGTTTCCCAAGTAGCTGGGACTGCAGGCTTCTACCACATCTGGGTCCTGAACACCTGAGCTCGGGCAGTCCACCCACCTCAGCCTCCTAGAGTGCTTAGGATTACTAGGCGAGAGCCACTGTGCCCAGTGATAACTCTGCATTTTAATGTCTGCTGTTTACCAAGCATTTTCACATTTGGTGTATTATTTAAAATGTCTATGCAAGGTGTTGGAGCTTAACAAGTAGACAAGATGTGGACCACTTCATGGACTAGAGGAGGACATACATGTGCTTTCACATAGTTTTGATACTGCCTAAAGAGTATAGTTACAGAGTTACACGCACCAGCCAGAGCACAGGGTGATGACCCTGATTCATGGCCGTCTCCTACCACCCAGCCACCCCAGCTGGTGACACTGGGGTGATCAGTTCATTCATTCAGCAGATACCTGTTGAGCTCTGTGGTAGGCACTGTCTTTAGGTACTTATAAATAAAAATCCCAGCCTTTGTGGAGCTTCCATGCTAGCAAGGGGAGGCTGATTACAAACAGTATGTGTTAAAGGACAGGGACTATAGTGAGAGCACGACAGAGGTGCTCAGAGGGATGCAGGGTGCTGGGTGGGGTCCAGGGTGAGGTGTAGGCTATGGTATTACTATAGACAGGGTAGCCTGTGGGAGTCTTACTAAGGTCAGATCTGAGCAAAAACTTGAAGGGAGTTCTCTGGATATGAGCGTTTTTGGTAAAAGCATTAGCTAAAAACAAGGTCCTTAGGAGGGGTGTGCTTGGTATATTTAAAGAACAGGAAGGAAGCCTGGTGGCTGACTAGGGTTGGGAGCCAGGGAGGGAACAAAGTGCTGGAGGGCGGAGTCCTGCAATGACTGAAGAGTAGAGCTGTCCTCAGCCATGTGCAGGTCAATTGGGAGCTTTATTTGAGACTGTTGAGTTACACGGGTGTACTAGATGGAGAATTCTAAAAAGAGGCTGTGGTACCTACCACTTTGGAAGTAACTGCCACATAGATGACATTTAAAACCATGAGAACAGATGAAATCTTCAAGGGTTTAAGTTTAGACAGAAGAGGAAGAAACAGACTTATCACTGGGACATAAAGAAATAAATGGGAAGGAGATGAAGAAAGAGAATCGTAAGATAAGAGGGAAACAAGGACTCTAAGGGCAGAACATGTTCAAAGAGAAAGGAATGCTGAAAACAACAGTGCTGCTGTGGAGTGAGTAGAGGTTGGCAAGGACTGCAGACATGGTGGTGACCAGGACCATTTACAGGAGAGTGGGGCAAAATTGGAGGCATTTGACTACTCAGTTTTTTTGTAAAGATAAGCAGAGAAATAGAGCAGTAGCTGATGGGGAAGGAGAGTCTAGAAATGACCAGCAAAGTGGTATGTTTGCATTCTTACTGGAGTGAGTCTCTCTGGGGTAAAAGCTCGATGTGTGAAGAAAGGAGGAGGCTTGCTGAGGCGCTGTCCATGAAGGGGCAGCAGAGAGTGGGGTCCATGTGAAGGTGGAGTGCTTGGCTCTGAGCAGGAGCTGGGAGACTGCTCTGCAGTGATAGGGGAGCATCAGGAAGCCAGAGCAGGTGGGTAGATGCAGGTGGAGGCAGAGTCTGCAAAAGCTCTCCTGATCCATCAGTTTTCTCATCAGCTGCCAGTCAGGATATGCACAAGATTGAAGAGAAAGGAGAAAGTATGACACAGTCATCTAGGATGGGGTCAGCAGACTTCCTCTTAAAGCACCAGATAGTAAATATTTTATTTATTTTATTTTATTTTGAGAAAGTCTCACTTTGTTGCCCTTAGTAGAGTGCTGTGGCGTTGCAGCTCACAGCAGCCTCAAACTCTTGGGTTTAAGCAATTCTCTTGCCTCAGCCTCCCAAGTAGCTGGGACTACAGGCGCCCACCACAACGCCCAGCTATTTTTAGAGACGAGGTGACAGATCAGGTGATCCACCCACCTTGGCCTCTAGAGTACTGGGATTACAGGCATGAGCCACTGAGCCTAGCCAGGGCACAGTTTTTTGGTGAAGAATTGACTTTGGTACCAAAGACCCAAAAGAAGTTAGAACTCATAAATTTGTGTGGCAGGGCAGAATTTTTCATCCAAAGGTTGTCACCACCATCCAGAAAGTGACAGGGCACTAAAGGATTTTATTAAAAATACATACATGTATACACAGTGTATATACTCTTGTCAACAGAGCTCCATTAGCCATTTGACAAACAACGTGTCACTGTGAAAGAGTAATGATGTAGTTAGAGTAGACCGCTAATTGTTCTGGAACTTAGGCAAGAGTGAACATTAGTTTTTTGTCTTGGTTTCAGTTTGGAAATGGATTATGATCAATCTACCATAGTTAATATTAAACCCTAGTTATCTCAGCATCATTCCCTTACAGTAGAAAGTAATCTCTTTTTCATTGTTGGAGATTCATTGAGGGTACAAAAAACCAGGTTACACTGATTGCATTTGTTAGGTAAAGTCTCTCTTACAACAGTGTCTTGCCCTCCAAAGGTGTGGCACACACCAAGACCCCACCCCCCTCCCTCCTTCCCTCTCTCTGCTCTTCCTTTCCCCCACCCCCTCCATCCTTCTTTCTCTCTATTTGGGAGAGCTTTTTTATTGGCAGAGGGAGAGCTGGGCCTCAGCCCTGGGTGCAGAAGGTTCAAAGCTGACTGTAGAGGAAGCAGAACTAGGGGAGCAGAGGGTCCTGCCAGGCTCCCTGCCAGGGAAGATACTCAGGCAGGAGTCCTGTGGAGGCGTGGGGGTTCAGGGACAGCTTGCTGGCCACTCAGTCCCAGGGAAATGGCTCCCCTCTTGACCCTGCATCCCTAGGCATCCTCCAGAGCATCCTCCCTCCTTCTTTCTCTCTCTGCTCTCCCCTTCCCCCACCTCCACCATGTCCTTAATTGTCATTAATTGTCCTCATATCAAAATTGAGTACATAGGATTCTTGCTTCTTCATTCTTGTGATGCTTTACTAAGAATAATGTGCTCCACTTCCATGCAGGTTAATACAAAGGCTATAGGCTCAGTGCCTGTGGCTCAAGTGGCTAAGGC
>NW_003852672.1:390271-395682 GCF_000181295.1 Otolemur garnettii | reverse complement strand
AAAAAAAAAAAAAAAAATACAAAGGCTATAAAGTCTCCATTTTTTTTAAATGGCTGAATAGTATTCCATGGTGTACATATACCACAGCTTGTTAATCCATTCCTAGGTTGGTGGGCATTTAGGCTGTTTCCACATTTTGGCAATTGTAAATTGAGCTGCAATAAACAGTCTAGTGCAAGTGTTCTTATGGTAAAAAGATGTTTTTTCCTTCTGGGTAATGGGATTGCAGGATCAAATGGGAGGTCTAGCTTGAGTTCTTTGAGATTTCTCCATACTTCCTTCCAAAAAGGTTGTATTAGTTTGCAGTCCCACCAGCAGTGTAAAAGTGTTCCCTTCTCTCCACATCCACACCAGCATCTGTAGTTTTGAGATTTTGTGATGTGGGCCATTCTCGCTGGGGTAAGATGGTATCTCAGGGTGGTTTTGATTTGCATTTCTCTAATAAATAGGGATGATGAGCATTTTTTCATATGTTTGTTAACCATTCATCTGTCTTCTTTAGAGAAGGTTCTATTCATGTCTCTTGCCCATTGATATATGGTATCGTTGGCTTTTTTCATGTGGATTAATTTGAGTAGAAAGTAATCTCTTTTTATTCATAGGATTATAAAATAAGAGATGTGACTGATGATGTAAAAAGCATTATAAGATTTGTTCAAGAACATAGTTTATCACAAAGAGCAAGAAATATAAAACATATTGGTTCTGCTGGAAGATTTACTATGAATATGCTGGTCGATATTTTCTTGGGTAAGTCATCTGTTTTATTGTTTGAGTTATAGCAATTGAAATTGAACATTTAAAGATTACAAGTCCATAAGGGGGAAAAAAATCTCTTTTGTCTTTTGTTCTAAAACTTAAGAGTCTCTGAATAAAACCTTTTTTTTTTTTTTTTTTTTTTTTGAGACAGAGCCTCAAGCTGTCCCCCTGGGTAGAATGCTATGGCATCATAGCTCACAGCAACCTCCAACTCCTGGGCTCAAGCGAGTCTCCTGCCTCTGCCTCCCAAGTAACTGGGACCATAGGCGCCCGCCACAACACCCGGCTATTTTTTGGTTGCAGCCGTCATTGTTGTTTGGCGGGCCCGGGCTGGATTCGAACTGGCCACCTTAGGTGTATATGGCTGGCGCCTTAGCCACTTGAGCCACAGGTGCTGAGCCAATCAAACCTTTTGAGCAACAGTGGTTCTCAGCCTTCCTAATGCTGCGACCCTTTAATGCAGTTCCTGTGGGTTGCAACCCATAGGTTGAGAAGTGCTGCTTTTGAGTAACAAAAGTAAATAAGTTTTTATGAATTAAGCCAATTATTTCATAGAATTTACACAAATCACTAAAATAAGGTGGTTTCACATACAAAAAAGAAAATAAAAAGCTTATACAAATTTACCTGAGTGAGTGAAATGAGAGTTTCTTAGACAACTGCAAGGTCAAGAGGGCAGCCTGCACAAAGTGCTGCTCTTCCTTTTTGCTTAAGACTCTATTGAAACGATGGTAAGAGGCCTGGGCATGGTCGTTCACACCTGTGATCCCAACACTCTGGAAGACAAGGTAAAAGGATCACTTGAGGTTAGGAGTTTGAGACTAACCTGAGCAAAAACGAGACCGTCTGTACCAGAAAAAAAAAAAAAAAATGATAGGGTGCGGGTGACGCACCTTTTGGGGGTGAGACACAATTATAAGAGGGACTTTACCAAACAAATGTAATCAGTGTAACCTGGCTTCTTATACCCTCAATGAATCCCCAACAATAAAAAAAATTTTTTTTAATGATAGTAAGGAAATAAAATAGAGATTAAATCTGTTAGAGACTATCATCAGATTAGGTTATAAAAATCTACGAAATGGATGGAAGCATAGCGACAAATAGAACAAAATGCAATCAAACCACAACCCAAAATAAATATAGGGAAGAGGCCTGTCTCAGTGACTCATGCTTGTCATTCTACCACTATGAAAGGCTGAGGTGGGAGGATCTCTTGAGATCAGGAGTTTGAGACCAGCCAGAGAAAGGGCAAGATCCTGTCTCTACTAAAAATACAAAAAACTAGCTGAGTGTTGTGGTGGGCACCTGTAGTCCCAGCTACTCAGGAGGCTTGAGCCCAGGAGTTGGAGGTTGCTGTGAGCTATGATAACACCACCTCACTCTACCCAGGGCAACTGAGGGAGACTGTCTCCCCCCTAAAAGAAAAAAATGTATGGAGGACTTAAAACAGAGGAGGGACTGTCAGTCAGGCAGAACCCCATCACTAGACATCAGTCTTGAAATCTAGAAGTAGAGAGGACAGAAGTGAAACCAAGGGAACCAAAAGGAGGAAGGGGGCAGTGAAAGGAAAGTCTGCCCACAAAGAAGCTGCAGAGAGCTCCAGCCTGGAACTGACTCTGGCATAGAACAAAATTAATGACATAATTGTCTAGAGAGTAGAAGGCTGCTTAGTCAGGAGACAGAGACCCTAAGTGAAATTTGGGAACCACAAAGCCTACCTAAAGTCTGGTCCCACTCCTTAGCGTAAAGCAAACATGGTTATTGGATATCCTCATTTGGGAAAGAATTTGAGGTGAAGTAATCTAGATGTAAAAATAACAGAAGAAACCCACCTTAATGGCTCAGCGCCTGTAACTCAAGAAGCTAGGGTGCCAGCCACATACAGTGGAGCTGAGGGGTTCGAACCCATCCCGGGCCTGCCAAACGGCAACAATTACAACCAAAAAATAGCTGGACATTGTGGCCGAGGCAAGAGAATCACTTGAGCCTAAGAGTTTGAGATTGCTGTGAGCTGTGACTCCACAGCACCCTACCCAGGGTGAGACTCTGTCACAAAAAAAAAGAAAGAAAGAAACCCACCTTAAAGTTTAACCTAATTCCTGAAAGTTTAAATAGAAATGAACAGTTAAGAAGAAAACAAGCCAATCTGAGGTGTGAGTTTCCTCCGTTGATGGCTCGCAGTTACAGATTGAACTCATTCTGGCTTACTCCTTCTCACCACCGCACTTGCCTAGTCTGAGAGCAAGAGAAAAGCCAAACAAGTAAAATATTTGACCCTGGACAATAGAAATAATTCAAAAAATAGGTAGTAGTTTGGGGGAAAGAGGAGGGAAAACTCCTAGTTGGTATCCTTATAAAGATTTGTTTAAGTAAAGATTCAACTAATAATTGAATGAGAAAGAGCTATTTAAAAAATTAACATGATTGGTTCGGTGCCCTGTAGTTTAGTGGTTAGGGCATCAGCCACGTGCACCCAGACTGGTGGGTTTGAACCTGGCCAGGGTCTGCTAAACAACAATGACAAGGATAACAAAAACAACAACAAAAATAAATAAATATATATATAGAGAGAGAGAGAGCCCGTGTTGTGGTAGGGGCCTGTAGTCCCAGTTACTTGGGAGACTGAGGTAAGAGAATTGCTTAAGCCCAAGAGTTTGAGGTTACTGTGAGCCATGACACCACAGCATTCTACCGAGGGTGACATAGACTCTGTCTCAAAAATAATAATAATAATTAACATGATTGATGGAAGTAAATTTAGCAGAAAAGTTAGAAAATAGAGTCAAAATCCTTTAAGATTTTAAGGGCTCGGCGCCTATAGCTCAACCGGCTAAGGCGCCAGCCACGTACACCTAAGGTGGCAGGTTCGAATCCCCAGCCCGGACCTGCCAAACAACAATGATGCCTGCAACCAAAAAATAGCTGGGCGTTGTGGCAGGTGCCTGTGGTCCCAGCTACTTGGGAGGCGGAGGCAGGAGACTCGCTTGAGCCCAGGAGTTGGAGGTTGCTGTGAGCTGTAATGCCATGGCACTCTACCCAGGGGGACAGCTTGAGGCTCTGTCTCAAAAAAAAAAGATTTTAAGCAAAAAAATACATGGAAAATATCAGAACAGAGAGAATCAGGCCTTAGTAGATGTAAAATCTGACAAATAAAAGTTTTAGCAATAGGAAAAAAAGGGAATTATCAAACCAACAATATAAAAAAATTTCTTAGAATGGAAGAGTAAAATCCCACTGAATGCCAAGTAAGATGCCAGTTAAAAAAAATAATTGTAACATCTTGTACCCTCAATGAATCCCCAACAATAATAATAAAAAAATAGTAACAAAAAGGACCTAGCCATATGAGATTTGAGAATACCAAGAGTCAAGTCATGTCAGAAGGGAAAAAGTTTTCCTCCACCCTCTTAGGTTTAGTGATGGGGCCTGCAAATTGAACTAACAAAAGACAAATTGGCAAGAAAAAAAGCAGATTTAGTCATATATATACAAGAGATCACCAAAAAATGTGAATCAAAGGAGTAGTTAGAATTTGGGGCTTTTTAACCATCTTATTAGGGGAAAGAGAGCATTTATGGGAAAACAAATGACTTTTAGGAAGGATAAATGGGCTGTTAGAAGACTGGGTGGAGCATCTGTGTATAAAGTTTTTATGACAATTTCTGCTTAAGTGTGATATGGAGACTTATCTGTACTTAAAAGAGTCAGCCTCCCCTGGGTTCTCCCAGGGAGGGGATTTATTAGTGCTGAGTTTTTTGGAGGCTCTCCCTTTTGGCAGATGAGAGATTAAAGGAACTCAAATGCCTTCTGTTCAAAACAATTTTTATGCCACAGTGGCATATTCTGGACCCCTTTAGGAATAAGTCTTGAAAGCTTTGGAAAGAAGAAACAGGAACCAAAACCACACTGACATAAGATGAATATCAACAGTCCTAGGGACTAGAAGGCGATGAAAGTGAGTGCACAATCAGGACACATCAAACGGCTAGGGTCTCCCATGTACATGTATTCTAATTAAAAATATATAATGGCTGGGTTTAAACCCACCAACCTTGATGCACGTGCCTGGTGCCTGATGCAACTGCCTTGGGAAGTTAAATGTCAGGCTGGTGGGAGGACTACAGGGTTCCATGATCCAGTGAGAAGAAATCCTATAATCTCAGAAATGCAGCACGGCCAGTGAGCAATCCGCACAGATTGTAGAAGAAAGGTAAGAAGAGGCAACACTAGAGGAGATTAAGAAGTAATGTTTTACTGCCAAAAGGGCAAATATCACTTCTGAACTAGAAAGGGAGAGAGGAACTTAGAAATTCCAGGGGAAAGATTATAAGAGAGCCAAGACCAAACATAAAATAGAGGAAGTTATAGCACAATGTTAAATAATTGATCAAATGTACAAAAAAAAAATTTGACTTAGATGCTATAAACATTCTTTGGGTTAATATAAACAGTAGTTCAAATCAACATACAGACTTTAAGCATGGTTACAAAACAGGGCACGTTGTAAACGTTAATCTTTTTTTTTTGAGACGGTCTTACTTATGTTGCCCTTGGTAGAATGCATGCTGTCACAGCTCACAACAACCCCAAACTCTTGGGCTTAAGCAATTATCTTCCCTCAGCCTCCTAAGTAGCTGGGACTATAGGTG
>NW_003852672.1:376290-389927 GCF_000181295.1 Otolemur garnettii | reverse complement strand
AAAAAAAAAAAAAAACAACCCACCAACCTTGATGCATGTGCCTGGTGCCATAACCCCTGTGCTATGGGCGCCAAGCTGTAAATGTTAATCTTGATGTAAACGTACAATAAATAAAAATAAAAGAAAGTATGTACAGAGAAGGCTTGGGGTACTGATAACATCACCTAGTGGGGAGGGATGGGGTGAAAAGTTTTACCTAGAGTTACACATATAATCAATAGATGATCCAATAGTATATAACTAGCAAAATTGAGGAAGGGCAGTAGGAGGGGGTGGCATAAATGAGATAACTGCCTTGGGAAGTTAAATGTCAGGCTGGTGGGAGGACTACAGGGTTCCAAGTTTTATGTACAAATAACCACCAGAGGAGCTGAAAACACAAATGATTTAAAAAGTATTTACACTGGGGAAGAGAGTGCAACTTGGAAGGGGGAAGGTGAGGCAGAGGAATGCTGCTTTTATTATAAGCCTTTCCATACTATATTTTGTTTTTCCCCATATACATGTATTCTAATTAAAAACATATAATGGACAATAAATAGTTTCATTCTTTTTTTTAATAAATAGCCTAGGTTATAATAGGAAGATGGTTTTCTCATTTTCTACATGATCATTCTTCATTGCAATGCAGACGGGGCACAGTGGCTCCCACCTGAAATCCCAGTGCTTTGGGAGCCTGAGGGAGGCTGCAGTGAGCTACAGTGACCCCCACTATAGATAGATAGAAAAAAGAAAACTGAAAAATGCAAATAACTCCAGAAAAGACTGCTAATGTTTAGTATGTTTCTTCACAATCACATATTTATCATATTATAGGTGTAGATTATATCATTTTTATTTAGCAAAATATAAGAATTTTCTTAAAAGTCTAGTGTTATTTTAGTACATATTTTTCTATTATAAAACAATATGAATTATTAGTTATATGATTAAATAAACCTTTGATTACATCTTTGATTCCACTTTTCATGTAGATTCTTACAGAGATTACTCTCAGGTTTGGGCAAAAGTAATTGGGATTTTGGACCACACATTTTTTTTTATTTTTATTTATTTTTTTTATTTTTTTTGAGACAGAGCCTCAAGCTATCCCCCTGGGTAGAGTGCCATGGCATCACAGCTCACAGCAACCTCCAACTCCTGGGCTCAAGCGAGTCTCCTGCCTCAGCCTCCCAAGTAGCTGGGACTACAGGTGCCCGCCACGCCCAGCCATTTTTTGGTTGCAGTCATCATTGTTGCTTGGCGGGCCCAGGCTGGGGATTCGAACCCACCACCTTAGGTGTATGTGGCTGGTGCCTTAGCCGCTTGAGCCACAGGCACCGAGCCGGACCACTCATTTTATTTTATTATTTTTATTTTTATTTCTTTTGAGATAGAGTCTCACTCTATCATCCTTGGTAGAGTGCCATGGCCTCATATCTCACAGCAGCCTCAAACTCTTGGGCTTAAGTTATCCTCTTGCCTCAGCCTCCCGAGTAGCTGGGACTACAGGTGCCTGTCACAATTAGCCAGGTGCCCGGCTAATTTTTCTATTTTTAAATAGAATTGGGGTCTCATTCTTGCTCAGGCAGGTCTGAGTTCAAGCAATCCACCTGCCTTAGCCTCCCGGGATTACGGATGTGAGTCACTGACTACACTTGGCCTGGGACCATGAGTTTTAAATCATTCTAACTAGGCTCAAACACATCTTCAGTAGTCTAAATAAGTACTATTATAATCAACACATTGTTGCCAACAAGAAATAAGTTTGTTTCTTCCTATACAAGAACATTTGGGAAGCATTTTCTGCACCCTGCTGGTTGTGGAAGCATTTTCCCTGCAAAAAATTGTCAAGATGCTTGAAGAAATATAGTCCACTGATGAGAGATCAGGTGAATATGGCGGATGAGGCAAAACTTTGTAGCCCAAATTGTTCAACTTTGATAGTGTTGGTTGTGCAGCATGTGTTGGGGTGTGGTTGTGGGGAAAACTGCCCTTCTGCCGACCAGTGCCAGCCGCAGGTGGTGCAATTGTCAGTGCCTCTCATTGTTGTGGTGAGCATCACACAGGGTTTTGAGAAAACTGTTTTATTGTGCTTTCTTAGTCTTCCTCAGTAGATGTGATGGTTTCCCTGGGACTCAGAACTCATTAGTGGAGCAGATTGGCAGCAGACCACCCTGTACTGACCATGACCTTTTTTTGATGCCTAGTTGGCTTTGGGAAGTGCTTTGGTCCTTGGGGTCCAACCACTGAGCTGGTCATCTCCGGCTGTCATATAAAATCCACTTTTCATTGCATGTCATGATCTCATTGAGAAGTAGTTCATTGTTGCACAGAGTAAGAGACGATGACATTTGTGGAGTTTGTTTTGTTTTGTTTTTGAGATGGAGTCCCACAGCTCACAGCAACCTCCAGCTCTTGGGTTCAAGCAATTCTCTTCCTCAGCCTCCCAAGTAGCTGGGACTACAGGCACCCACCACAACGCCTGGCTATTTTTTGTTGCGGTTGTCATTGTTGGTTAGCTGGCCCAGGCTGGGTTTGAACCCGTCACCTTTGGTGTATATGGTTGGCACCATAACCACTGTGCTACGGGCACCAAGCCAGAAGACAACTTTTGAAAATAGCAATTGCTCAAGTTTTCGGTCAACATGAGGCACACACTTAATGAGCTTTCAATTTGCTTCAAACACTGACTCACTGAAGAATGGTTGATGTTGAGTCCTTCAGCACCTTTTCCTGTGGTTGTCAGAGGATCAGCTTAGCTGGTCATTGTCAACTTCCATTGGCCACCACTGTGCTCCTCGTCTTCAAGGCTCTCGTCTCCTCTGCAGAAACTTCTGAGCCCCACTGCCCTGCACACTCCTTAGCAAGGCCTGGGCCAATTTGTCCCTGATGTCTCTACTGCTTTACAGCCATTTTGAGCTTGAATAAGAAAAGTGAATTTGCTTTGTATCTAATATAATTTCCGTAGTCCAAAATAAATATAAAATAAACAGCAAGTAATAAGTCATTAGCAAAAAAAAGTGAGAAATGCACAGTAAAATTATGTATAGCATAGCAATATTTATTTAAGAATGTATTTCGGTACCAAACAAGTTTCAACAATGCAAAAACCACAATTACTTTTGCAGCAACCTCATAATAGGTCAGTTTTCTGACAAGTTTTTCAGTTTCTTGTTAGCTCTTACATGTTTTTGAGAAAACTGTTTTATTGTGCTTTCTTAGTCTTCCTCAGCATGTGGGATTTGTTCACACCACCCAAACCAAAGGTCAAAGTCTGACTCTGTAGTGTGGACTCTGAGCAACACAAATCACTTAAAGAGAAATCTGAACAGTGCAGTGTATGTGGTGAGGAGCCACTTGAAATTTACAATAATGTATTTTTGGGGAACTAAATAAATGTAAGCTAAAGCTTTATATAATAACCATTAATTCTTATCATAAATGTGACAAGGCTTATTAAATAAATTGTTATAATAAAATTGTGTTTATGATGAAGTCATCAGTAATTACAACAGCTTGGATAGGAAACAGAATCTAGCCCACTGTGACTCTCAGCTGGCAGGAGAAAGAAGGAAGTGTACACACACCTCTCTCCTTGAGCAGCATATAGGGCTGCGTGAGGATGCCAAAACAGTATAGACTTAAATACCTGGATTACAAACTAGTAGCAGTTTCGATAATCAGGACCAGAGGCAGGATTTATAAAACTGATTGTCAAAAATTTTTTGTGACTAGATAAAGCATAATTATCCTAATATATACATAGCACAGTGGTACAAAGTTATTACAGTTTATGTAAAGTTTCTTTTATTTCTTTGCTTTAATCATATTAAAGCAAAGGTTTTTTATAAGCTTTTTTATAAGCTAACAATCCAATGTTTTAAAATGATAAACTAGCTGAGTGCAGTGGCTCACACGTATAACCCCAGCAATCTAGGAGGCCAAGGCAGGAGGTTCCCTTGAGTTTAGGAGTTTGAAACCATCCTGAGCAAGAACAAGACCCTGTCTTGACTAAAAATAGGAAAATTAGCTGGATGATGTGGAGAGCACCTGTAGTCCCAGCTACTCAGGAGGCTGAGACAGGAGGATAGCTTAAGGTCAAGATTTTGAGGTTGTTGTGAGCTATGTTGCGACGGCACTCTACCCAGGGCAGAGTGAAATTGTCTCAAAAAAAAAAAAAGCCCAATTTATAGTCGCCAAAATATGGAAACAGCCTTTAGCCCACCAACCCAGGAATGGATTAACAAGCTGTGGTAAATGTATACCATGGAATACTGTTCAGCCATTAAAAAAGATGGAGACTTTACAGCCTTTCTATTAACCTGGATAGAAGTGAAGCACATTATTCTTAGTAAAGCATCACAAGAATGGAGAAGCAAGGGTAGTGCCTGTGGCTCAATGAGTAGGGCACCGGCCCCATATCCTGACCGTGGTGGTTTCAAACCCAGCCCTGGCCAAACTGCAACAAAAAAATAGCTGGTTGTCATGATGGGCGCCTATAGTCCCAGCTACTCGGGAGGCTGAAGCAAGAGAATCACCTAAGCCCAAGTGCTGGAGGCTGCTGTGAGCTGACACCACGGTACTCTACCGAGGGTGACCAAGTGAGACTCTGTCTCTAAAAAAAAAGAATGGAGAAGCAAGAATCCTATGTACTCAATTCTCATATGAGGACAGTTGATGACCTGGCACATGGTTGGAGCCAGGGGAAGGGGAGAGCAGGGAGAGCAAAGAAAGGGAAGGAGGGAGGGAGGGAGGGAGGTGAAAGGAAGGAGCAGAGGGAAGGGGGAGTCACAGTGTACAACACACCTTTTGGGGGCAGGATACAATTATAAGAGGGACTTTACCTAACAAATGCAATTAATGTAACCTGGTTCTTTGTACCCTCAATAAATCCCCAATAATTAAAAAAAAAAAAAAAAAAAAAGAAATAGAAACTTAATTTTGCTGCTGTTGGTCAATGTATGTTCTAAAAAGATGAGGAAAAGAACATACAATCATAAAATTTTATGGTTCTCCTCAGATAATTCTCATATTGCAGAAATGAGTATCTATTAGTGGCATACATGTCCATCTGTGGACAGGTGATCTGTCTGTCCTGTGCATACATGACTTGGACCTCTTCTGTTTGAGGGTGGTGATGCACCTGCATTTACTCATCTTACCTCTTGTACCTTTTGTCCAGGGAGTAAGAGTGCAAAAATTCAGTTGGGTATATTTGGAAAGGGATCTGCTTATTCACGACACAATGCCGAAAGACTTTTTAAAAAGTTGATACTTGACAAGATTTTAGATGAAGACTTGTATATCAATGCCAATGACCAAGCAATTGCTTATATTATGCCTGGAGATAAAGCCCAAACTGTACTGAGTGGACATTTAAAGGTACGGATTTTAAATGTTTACTTTATCATCTTACAGTGAGTGGATCAGAATATATTTTGCAAAGTAGTGTCTTTTTCAAAGTATAGTGTATCTGTTCCAAACTTCGAGATACTGAATTTATATATACTGTCTTATATGAACATATTCTATTCTTTTTTTTTTTTAAGACAAAGTCTTACTATGTTGCCCTCAGTAGAGTGCTATGGCGTCACAGCTCACAGCAACCTCAAATTCTTGGGCTTAAGCAGTTATCTTGCCTCAGCCTTCCAAATAGCTGGGACTATAGGTGCCCACCACAACGCCCAGATATTTTTTATTACAGTTGTCGTTTAGCTGGCCCGGGCTGGGTTCAAAGCCATCAGCCTCGGTGTATGTGGCTGGCGCTATAACCACTATGCTATGGGCGCAGAGCCCTATTCTTCTTAATTTGTAAAAATATCATAACATTCAGCCCAAGTAATATGACATCTGTCAAAATGAATTTAATGGTTTATCAGATTACTAAATCTTCATAAATTAATTGGGAAAAAATTTACCAAGAGGTCATTCTGCGCTGGGTATATAGAGATGGATCATCCACATCCCTGTTCCCAAGGTCCTCAGTGGCTACTTGGCAGAACAGAAATATGTTAGGGCACCGGCCACATACACCAGACCTAATGGGTTTGAACCCAGCCCAGGCTTACTAAACATCAATGACAACTACAACAAAAGAAACAGCCAGGTGTTGTGGCGAGCGTCTGTAGTCCCAGCTACTTAGGAGGCTGAAATAAGAGAATCACTTAAGCCCAAGAGTTTGAGGTTGCTATGAGCTGTGATGCTACGGCACTCTACCCAGGGCAACATAGTGAAACTCTTTCTCAAAAAATAAATAAATACAGAGGCTCGGCGCCTGTGGCTCAAGCGGCTAAGGCGTCAGCCACATACACCTGAGCTGGTGAGTTCGAATCCAGCCCAGGCCTACCACACAACTATGACGGCTGCAACCAAAAAATAGCCAGGTGTTGTGGCAGGCGCCTGTAGTGCCAGCTACTGGGGAGGCTGAGGCAAGAGAATCGCTTAAGCCCAGGAGTTAGAGGTTGCTGTGAGCTGTGATGCCACAGCACTCTACCCAGGGCGACAGCTTGAGGCTCTGTCTCAAAAATAAAGAAAGAAATACAGAATTAAGCATTAAATAAAGCCCCTGTTTGAGTATAAGTGTGCATATAGCCTGTGATTTATTTATCTCTCAAAAAGGTAGACTTCATGGAGACGGAAAATTCCAGCAGTGTGAAAAAACAAAAAGCTTTAGTAGCAAAAGTATCTCAGAGGGAAGAGATGGTTAAGAAATGTCTTGGAGAACTCACAGAAGTCTGCAAGTCTCTGGGCAAAGTTTTTGGTGTCCATTACTTCAATATTTTTAATATTGTCACTCTGAAGAAGCTTGCAGGTAGGTACATGTGTGTCTCATCACATGACCCAAGTTAATAGGCCAACAGTTGATCTTGCTCAGAAACTTTTTAAGTAATGACCTTATCTCAGTTATTTTTATTATTTTTATTTGATCTTGGGATTTAAAGTTCAGGGAAATAATTAAACTCATTCTTGAGATAAAATATAAATCTTTAAGATATATGGAGGGCATCAAAAAATGATATACATTTTAAGAGATTGTGATGAATGTAAAAGTCTATCATTCCCCAAAAGCATATGAATTGCAGGTAAAATGGATATGTGCAGCTTATCTGGGTGCACTTGGCCAGTAACAGCACCTTCAACTCAACTTTGAAAAGTAACACATAGGCTCGGCGCCTATAGCTCAACCGGCTAAGGCGCCAGCGACATACACCTAAGGTGGCGGGTTTGAATCCCCAGCCCGGACCCGCCAAACAACAATGATGGCTGCAACCAAAAAAAAATAGCCAGGCATTGTGGCCGGCACCTGTAGTCCCAGCTACTTGGGAGGCAGAGGCAGGAGACTCGCTGGAGCCCAGGAGTTGGAGGTTGCTGTGAGCTGTAATACCACGGCACTCTACCCAGGGGGACAGCTTGAGGCTCTGTCTCAAAAAAAAAAAAAAAAAGAAAAAAGAAAAGTAACACATAGATAACATCTTTTAAAATGTGTATTACACATTTTTTGGCACCCTCCACATATAGTACTTTGTTATTCAGATATATTTTAATTTTATTATTTCCTCTAAAGCTGGATATTAGGATATGGGTAATCATGATTTCTAAACCAGATGCCACTGCATTACTTTGCTGATCATCTGCCTACTTACAGCACTGAGCCATGTATGTGCCTCTGACTTCATGAAGAAGAGCTAAGTTTCTTATGGGAAGAGACTGTGTTTTATGCTTCTTTGAACTCCGATCTGGCACAGTGCTACATCTTTGGCTAATAAATACTTGCCAATCTTATTTATTTCTGTGGACAGATAGCTTACCCCAGGATTTCAATAGCAGAGTACCTGGAAAATAACTGTGCACAGAGTTGACTGGCATGCACATCCTCATCCACATTCTCCCTCCATGAAGTTTTATAATCATCACCTTCTCTCCCGTCCCCACTCTTGTTATGTAGGTCCCTACAATATTTCATTGACTATAAGATGCCAGCTGTTTCAAGATGCTATTATTTTATGGACTATTAACAAAGAAAACATTCTACTAATTAAACTGTGATATGGTGCCTTTATTGGAGGAATTGTTTTTGACTTATTTAAACAAAGCTTTTTGTCATAACATCTCTGTGCATATATGAAAAATGCACTTAACTAAAGTAAATTAATTTAGGTACTTACAAAAGTTCACATTTGAAGTCTGACACTGCATCACTTTTGACTCAGCTGTCCTTATTTCTCCTGGTGTTACCACTAACATCACATTAGTCATACTGCATTTGTAGAGTATTTTTTGCCCCAGGATTCTAATCAAACCCCCTGCCACCAGTTCTGTCTTGATGGTGGTGCTCTCTTGACAATACCAGGTGTCAACAGGAGAGTACACATCCCAGTGACACGAGTGTCATACTGCTTTGTCTACTTGGGCATCTTTTTTAGGTCATGTGAAGCACTTGGTTGTTGTTTATAAGAAACTGAAATTGTGGTCATTCCCTCAATGATAGATCATGCTTTCTTTCTTTTTTTTTTTTTTTTTTTTTTTTTTTGAGACAGAGCCTCAGGCTGTCACCCTGGGTAGAGTGCATGGCATCACAGCTCACAGCAACCTCCAACTCCTGGGCTCAAGCGATTCTCCTGCCTCCACCTCCCAAGTAGCTGGCGCCCACCACAATGCCCAGCTGTTTTTTGGTTGCAGCCATCATTGTTGTTTGGCGGACCCAGGCTGGATTCGAACCCACCAGCTCAGGTGTATGTGGCTGGCGCCTTAGCCGCTTGAGCCACAGGCACTGCCAGATCGTGCTTTTTTAATGCCAGATTTATTTCTCATTACGTTCTTTCAGAGCTTTTCTGCATTCCCAGTCACTTTTTTACTGCTGATCATAGTATGGTCTTTTTGAAGACATGTCGTGTGGTAGACTTAACATGGGAGGTGACCACAGTGCAGTGGCTCTGTTGACATGCTGACAGGACTCAGGGCTGTGACTGAGTTCTCACAGACAGCAACACCACAGGGCAGTGGCCATTTGGCCGTGAGCAATTATAAAACATGTCTGATTTCAGTAATGGTAAAATGTGAGAAGGTGTGTGTCTTAGAATCAATGAAATATTTTATTTTGTTTGTAGGCTATTAGTGCAGTTCCCTAATTAGTTTCCTCACCTCCCAGTTGTGAACATGATGTACTTTCGTTTTTGTAAGGATAATGTCACCTCCTGTGTTGCCCAGGCTGGTCTCAAGTGGCTCTCCCACCTTGGTCTCCCAAAGTGCTAGGATTATAGGTATGAGCCATGCACCTAGTCTAATACTGGGGGTGCCAAAAAATGTATGCACATTTTAAGAGCTGTTATCTACATTATCACTTTACTTGCGCCATAATCAGAAGTGTCTGGACACTGATGGTCACCACTTTGAACACGTCTTATAATTGCCAAAGTCGACCCAGGCTGGAGTGCGGAGGCACAATCACAACCTTGAGCCCCTTAAGCCATTGTCCCACCTCAGCCTCCAAGTAGCTAGGACTATCAGTGTATGCCACATATCCGTACCTCCTTTCTTTTCTTTTTCTTTTTTTTTAGACACAGGGTCTTGCTATGCTGTTGTTCAGGCTTGTTTCAAACAACTGGCCTCAAGCCATTCTCCCACCTTGGCCTCCCAAAGTACTGAGATTACAGGCAAGAGCCACAACTCCCAGCCTGATGCACATTATATATATATATATATATTTTTTTTTTTTTTTTTTTTTTTTTTTTTTTGAGACAGGAGCCTCAAGCTTTCCCCCTGGGTAGAATGCAATGGCATCACAGCTCATAGCAACCTCCAACTCCTGAGCTCAAGTGAGTCTCCTGCCTCCGCCTCCCGAGTAGCTGGGACCGCAGGCACCCGCCACAACGCCCGACTATTTTTTGGTTGCCGCCGTCATTGTTGTTTGGTGGGCCCAGGCTGGATTCGAACCCACCACCTTGGGTGTATGTGGCTGGCACCTTAGCCACTTGAGCTACAGGCGCCAGGCCACATTTTATATTTTTGAGACAGAGTCTTACTCTGTCACCCTGGGTAGAGTGCCATGGTGTCATAACTCATAGCAACCTCAAACTCTTGATCTCAAGTGATTCTCCTGCCTCAGCCTCCCAAGTAGCTGAACACACCTGGCTGCTTTTGGAGACAGGATCTGGCTCTTGCTCAGGCTTGTCTCTAACTTCTGAGCTTCAACAATTCATCCATCTCAGCCTCCCAGAATGCTGGGATTACAGGCATGAGCCATCCCAACTGGCCCTGATGTACATTTTAATCTTACAAAAAAAGTATATTAATATAATAGCTCTCTAAGTAAAGTACAAATTTGGTTTTCCAAGTTTCTACACCAAGTGTTGGGAAACCACAAATTCGGTCAAGGGTCTACATTTCTTCTTGCCTCTCCCATGTTATCTTCTACTAATCCCCTTCATCAACCTTTTCTATCCCCTAGTCTGATGCTTTTCCTCTAAGTTTGGGAGGCTGAGAGAATCACAGATTGAAAAGGATTTGAAACCCACCCTTTGCTCAAGTCAAAGGCACAGGCCTGGGTTCTTCCTCCCTCCCTGTAGCCAGTGCGTCTAAGTCCTCTGGACGCAAATCTCTCCTCTGTGTCCCCACTCCTCCCTTCTGGTTCATGCCATCCTCGCTTCCGCAGTGGCTCCCACCAGACTCCCAGTTTGCATAGATCAGCCAGAGGGCCCTTTCAGTGACAGGCTTGTGTAGCTTCAGGATGTGCCATCTCTATACAGAAGATTCTGAGGCTGTCCTGGAGGAAGAAAGGTTTGGGCTATAGGAAACAGTTCGGTTATTTCTTCTTGGGTGGGGCATGTACATCTGGTGCGCAGGGAAGAGGTTGGAGCTGAACAGAAATGTCATGTTCCCAGCAGAGAGGCTGCCTCAGTGTTGCAGCAGGACAAGCCTTAGAGGTAGGAGCGGTAGGCATAGTGGGACCTGCCCACTGTGAGCCCATTGCATGGGTCCCGGCCTCTGGCTTCCCTTGGCCAGTGGTTGATTCCTGCCCTCTGGGCCCACCTGCCACCTCTGATTGGCTGACTCTGCCTTTTAGAAGACTAGCCCATGGCCCCATGCTCTGTAGTTAGTTGGCACTTAACAGACACATCCTGGATGAGAATGAGTTCAGTGGACTTTCTGTGGGTGCTAATTTAGATGCCTAATTTTATGCCTATATAGAGTCTTTATCTTCTGACCCGGAGGTTTTGCTTCAAATTGATGGTGTTACTGAAGACAAACTGGAAAAGTATGGTGCAGAAGTTATTGCAGTATTACAGAAGTACTCTGAGTGGACTTTTCCAGGTCAGTATAGCAAATGTGTGTTCTCTAAAAGCCTGTTTTAACATGAAGCCATACACCTCACTGGATTAGGAGCATTAACACACTGGTTCCAGTTGTGTTAATGCTTCCTATGCCTTGTCCTCAGAGTAGCCCCAGCAATGTGCCAGCCTCTGAGAGGACACCACTTACTAAACACTAAACCCATTAACAGGATCCAGGGGTACCTTTGGCCAAGGGATTGTTGGCTCTGATGAGGCAAGTTCCTGAGGGGTGATCCTTGCAGAGCCATCAGTTGCCACCGTGTGCTTTGGTTTCCTTAGCTCAGGAAGGAGCCTGTTAACCTAACAAGCACATCTAAGGGTGAAATCTAAGGGGGGGGGGTTCCAGTGTTCTGGAGGCACAAGCATGTGGCTAAGGCTGCTGTTGCTTGTCACTGAGAGGACCACCTGAGTGGGCATGGTGCTGCCAGGCACTCCCATAGGTCTCACCAGGCCTATCTCATGGTGCCTCAAATAATGAGACTCATTGTTAACAGAGACGCAGAAACTATTGAGGGAAGATTGGGGTGGCACCTGTGGCTCAGTGGGTAGGGCGCCAGCCCCATATACCAAGGGTGGTGGGTTCGAACCCAGCCCAGGCCAAACTGCCTCAAAAAATAGCCAGGTGTTATGGCAGGCACCTATAGTCCCAGCTACTCAGGAGCCTGAGGGAAAAGAATTGCCTAAGGCCAAGAGTTGGAGGTTGCTGTGAGCTGTGATACTACAGCACTCTACCAAAGGCAATGAAGTGGGACTTTGTCTCTTAAAAAATAGATATATATAGAGAGAGGGAAGATTGAGAACAGAGGCATGTTTTGTTGTAGGAGACAGAGTGCAGAAGTTGTTTGCCCTCTGAACAGTGCCTACACTAAGACACGGTGGATGAGCCACGCCCAATGTCCTCCCTGTTTCTGTCACAGGCCAGGGTGGGGGCCTTCTCCAGGTGACAGGAACAGGGAGGAGGGTGATAATATTGAGTGCACATTTCAAGTTCTTTCTCCCCTCACTCACTTTCCCTCCATTAACAGAAGGCTGGAAAGGAGAGTGTGTATGTAAGTTCATCTATATTGTCATTATTCCATTAGAAGTCTTGCTGTGAATACATTTGACAGTTTCGTGGTAGATCTTAACATTTTGTTTAGTGTAGTAGCTTGTTTGGAAGGGGATTGGCTGACATGAGGTGGGCCCAGCCGCATGCTGACCCTCACTCCCACTCGGTGAGGATCTGGTGTTCCGTAGACTGTCATCCTCACAACAGCCATCCTGCCGGTGGGGAAAGTGCATGTTTCCTATCTCCTAAGTCACACAGCTAAGGCAGTGGGCTCTTCAGCTCTGAGCTGTACCCCTTCTATTTGGGCTAGGCTCAGACCAGCCACAGTGGAGACCTGTGCCTTCTATGCTTCTCCTGCCAGGCCACCAGTGGCCAGGGTGGACCAGACCAGCCAGGAAATGGAGGCGCCCAATGTGTGTGGGGGGGTTCATGCTCCTTGGGTGCCTTGGGATGCAAGTGCCTATGGGAAGTGCCCTCCTCTTTGCAAATGTGCCCTTCTGCAAAGACCTGCTTCCTGCCTGGCATGTCATATGTGCACAGCAATCATGCAAAGACTTGGATTTTTTCCTATGAGGAAGAAAGTAAGATCTAGAATTTTCTTATACTCATTACTAAAAAACTGTTGTTCAAAGATGAGGTACAGAACATGGTTTATTTCCCTCACGTTGGACTTATTTTTTCAGCACATTTAAAATGGTAAGTGAAATGACCTAATATCTATATAGCACTATACACTGTCAGTGCCTCCCAGGATTCACTTCTTATCAATGACAGGGACACTGGTTGTATGAGGCAGTGTAAGCTGTGTCCAGTTATCTCCAGGTAAGTTAAAGACTATCACAAGACTATTTTAATTATTATGGGTAACCCTATCCTACTGCTACTACTACAATAGTAGTAGTTGTTTATCTTTATAGGGTGCATGTGGTGTTTTCATACAGTCATACAATGTGAACTAATCACATCAGGATAATTGGGGTATCTACCACCTCAAGCATTTACTACTTCTTTGCTCTGGGGACACATTCCAGCCCCTCTCCTGCAGTTACTTCACAGAATACCCTAGCTTACTGTTGCTTGTGGTCACATTGCCATGCCATGCCATTGAGTGTTATTCATTCTAACTACATGTTTGCAATCATCACCATCCCCACTTTAACCCCCCCCCCCAATGCCTTTCACAGCCTCTGGTAACCATCATTCTCCTGTTGGTCTCCATGAAATAAATTGTTTTAATATTTACTCCCACATATGGGTGAGAATATTTGAGATTTAAA
>NW_003852672.1:362024-375294 GCF_000181295.1 Otolemur garnettii | reverse complement strand
GCCTCCCAAGTAGCTGGGACCACAGGCACCCACCACAACACCTGGCTGTTTTTTTTGGTTGTTGTTTGGTGGGCCCAGGCTGGATTCGAACCTGCCACCTTAGGTGTATGTGGCTAGCGCCTTAGCCACTTGAACCACAGGCGCCGAGCCAAAATAAGACATTAAATACTGCCTCTCCAGTTAATAGAGTGATGATTAAGGTTTAATCCAAAACAAAGAATATTTGCATCAGATTTTTAAAATATCTTATACTCCTTTGGGAGGCTGAGAAGGATTGCTTGAAAACAGGAGTTTGAGGCCAACCCAGGCAACATAGAAGGATCCCATCTCAACAAAAGTTTTTAAAACATTAGCCAGGTGTGGTGGGCACCTGTAGTCCCAACTACTCAGGAATGAGGCAGGAGGATAACCTTAAGCCCAGAAGTCTCAGGCTGCAGTGAGCTATGATGCCGCCATGGCAATCTAGCCTGAAAAGACAGAGTGGGACCCTGTCTCTAAAAGAAATAAAATACCTGCTCTTTTTTGTTTGTTTATTTTTGCAATTGACATTAAAAAACCTACTTTTAACTAAGTTGATTATGAATGAAGCTTTCCAGTTTATAAAAACTACTTCAGTTCTGACCCTACCTTAGAAACTTGTTTGTTTTGGATAATGTCTCTTCTTAGGAGACTTTCCACCTAAATACTATAAATCATACACTAACTGAAAGAATAGCAGAGGGTGCTGTGTCCTTGCAGCCTCATAGACTGTCAACAGTTGCCAGCTGCTTTGTAGCTGCAGGACTCCGTGCCCCCACCTGGAGGCACCTGTGCCCTCCTGAAACTCTAGTGCCTGGGAGTGCCAGCTTCCTGGCTTTGCAGAGAGACAGAGAAGTCACAATATAAAACCAAAACTTCAGTCAAGCCAGGCCTCTTTAGGGGCAGCACAAATGGCTTGTCTCCCCTTTGCCACATCTGTTTAGCCCTGTGGGCTGGTGCCTGTCTGTGCTGATCCTGGTAGTGCTCTTGTTCACAAAGCCCTGTTTCCACCACCACAGCACCCTCTGCACTCTGCCTGGCAGGTGAGATTTGGTAGGATAGAGACCTCTCAGCAATCCTGAGAACATGGCCCCAGAGAATTGCATATTGTAACAGAATTGCTCACAGAAAAGGGAGGCAAGTCCACAGTCAACTTTTGCAGGCTGTTGTATTTTTTGCAGTTTTTCTACCTCATCTGCTTCTGGGTAATAAAAAGCAAAAATTGAGTGGGGAAGAGAAAGGAAGGCAAACATTAATTACCACATTGTCATTTTCTTGTTAGGTTCTTAAACAAACATCTTAGACGTGCTAATCCTTCTGCCAGAGTACAGAAATTAAAGGCATTAATAAATGTTAGTTTAATTTTGTGGTTTTTGTAGTGCGTAAGTGACGGGTAGATGTTCTTCAGCGAGGACATTTTCTTATTTCCTTTCTTTATTCCTCATCCTTGGGAAATACTCATTTCTTTAGTAGTTCACACAGAGCAGGGAGCCTTGAACAGCATCTGGCCAGCTCTTTGGTTTGTGAGAAAGGAGATGAGCCCAGCCTGCAGAACTCTTGTCTGAGGCCATCCCGCCTGGCTGCCATCTCAGAAGTGGGACTGGATGCTGGTCTGCCCTGAGTGCTTCCATTTCTGCACATTGTCTCAGGAGACTGCTTAAAACCATGCATGACCTCCTGTCTCATTCAACTTCTAAAAACAAAGTAGAACATATTTTAATGTTCCCTGCTGTCAGCTCCCTTATTCCTCTCAACTTTGGTTTATGAGAGTAAAGCACTTTGCTGTGTCACCTAGAACCTAACCTAATAAAAAGTAGTAAAACTGACACTTGTCCAAAAGCCAATAATGGTTTTGAGGCTAGTTTACAGTTAGCCTGTGTTTAAGATGTGTCCTTTTTAGCCCCCAGAGGAAGCCAGTGTGCTCCTGTGTCTGCACTTCTACCCACCACCTGCTCCTGGCTGAGGGTTCCAGTGCAGTGGGAGAACCGGTGTGGCTCCCTTCCTGAGACCTCAGAGCCCCCTGGCTCTGGGCTGGGTCTGAGTGGGAGGTGAGGAGGGCCCAGGTAGAAGTAGAGGCTACTGTTCATTCTGTAAATTAATGTAAACAGCAGGTTTTTGCTCAGGGCTTAATTTCTCAGCAGGAAATCTGTTTTGGGAAACTTGAGGCCGACTCTCTGCCCAGATCTTTGGCAGGAAAACTGCCCTAGAGCCCAGTTAAAAAGTGTCAAAAAACCACTCACCCAGCCCCACCAGAAAGTGATTACTCACAGGCTATAGCAGGACATCCTACACCCCAGGAGGCCACTTGGCCCTGGTGCAGGGGACACTGGGCCTGCCTTGGGCTTGGGTGCACAGCAGCAGGAAAGACTTCTGCTGGGGACGCTGGCCTGTGGTTGTCTTGTTTGGGTTTTGTTTCACTTGGGGGTAAAGGCAGAGCTATTACCTTCAGGTCTTCGAAGAAAGTGAGGCAGAGGAGGTATTACCTTCAGGTCTACAAGGAAAGTGAAGTAGACGCTGGAGGGACTTGGTAATAGGCTATGGCAGAGGCTTTGGAAGGCAGTGAGTGGGAGGGAAAGCTGGGCTAGCATGGCCAGCTACTGGACACCCCAACAGAGGCCAGTGGGGGAGGCAGGGCTGGCCCTCCCCAGAAGGCACATCTGCTTCCAGGTCCAGGCTGGCTGGAAGAGACTGGTCTCTGTCCCCACTTCCACTCACCCCCAAAGCTGCCCTTCTCTTACTATGCTCATCCAGTAAGCCCAAGGAGGGATTTGTCACCCACAGCAAAGGAGTGAGAAGAGATCAGATTGTATGTGGATCCCAGTTCCATGTGCAGCCTCTGGAAGGTATGGGTAGGGAGGCAGCCCACTGGTCACAAGTCCCAGAATTAGAACCCGTCCTTACCATTCAAGGAAGACAGCTTCAGGACAGGTTTGTGTGAGAAGCAGCAGTCTTACTCACTGAGGAATAGAGGGAAGTCACCACACCAACCAGGGTTTACAAGTAGAACCTGCACAAAGACACAGGACCAGGGGAAACCACAGCTGGTACCTCCTGCAGGGTGAGAGAAAGGAGGTGGTTCACTTTTGTTTTTATTTAATATTTTAATTTTCTTTCTTCTTCTTCTTTTTTTGGCCACATTTTAGGGGTTCCACCGCATGCAGAAAGGTATCTTCCAAAACTAAATCCTCCAACGTAATTGGATCCAGCTCAGCCTCACATGATTCTCAGGCACCATCAGGAGCCTGCAGAAAATTGGGGATCATGGCTCCACCCAAACCTGTAAACAGACCATTTCTTAAGCCTTCTTATGCATTTTCATAACAACCAAATCTCAGTATGTACACATCCTGTTTGTCAGTGTCTGACCAGCTGTGAACACAAAGCTGTTTATTCCTGTGCCATTTGAATTTATGTGCATATCTATTATTTAAATAAATGCTTGGGGGTAATAGTTCTTATTTTTAAAATAAACATTTTCTTTTGGATAAGCATGTTTTGCTGCCGCTGCAAGAGTTGTAGCCAGTGTTTCTCAGAATGTCTGAGACGATAGCTGAATCATCTCAGTGAGAGGAATTCTACATATTGCATGAAACCCAGATACCAAAGGAAAAGACACACATGGGACTTTGTGGAACTGTAAAACTTCTTGTGTAAGACAACATTAACAAAATTAAAAGACAACAGAGAAAATAGGAGGAAATACAGTACAAAGGGTTAATATCCATAATACACAGAGTACCTGTAAGCCATTGAGAAACAGCCAGTGTAGAGGGTGAATAGACTCATCTCAGAAGAAGAAATACTTGAAAAGTGGTCAAGCTCCCCAATTAAAATTATAAGTCCCAGCTACTGGGGAGGCCAAGGCAAGAGAATTGCCTAAGCCCAAGAGCTGGAGGTTGCTGTGAGCTGTGATGCCACAGCACTCTACCAAGGTTGACAAAATGAGACTCTGCTTCTAAAAAAAAAAAAAATATATATATATATATATATAAATTTTTAAAACCATGAGATGCCATCCTTTTGCCTGTCGAAGTATCTACACTGGATAATATCCCAATATCTGGAGTCAATGAGAGAATACCGAAAAGATTGTTTTAGTGAGAATACGTTGACTATTGATATAGGCCTTTAGTATTTGAACTACTTCTTGAGATTTCCATATTCATAGTAGGCTGATTAGCCACAGTTTTGTTTTTTTTTTTTGAGACAGAGTCTAACTATGTCACCTTCGATAGAATGCAGTGGCATCACAGCTCACAGCAACCTCTAACTCTTAGGCTTAAGCAATTCTCTTGCCTCAGCCTCCCAAGTAACTGGGAGGCGCCTGCCACAACACCTGGCTATTTTTTTGTTGTTGCAGTTGTCATTGTTCTTTCAGCTGGCCCAGGCCACTGAGCTACGGGTAACTCAGGCCACAAACTTTTTTTTTTTTTTTTTTGAGACAGAGCCTCAAGCTGTCTCCCTGGGTAGAGTGCCGTGGCATTACAGCTCACAGCAACCTCCAACTCCTGGGCTCAAGCGAGTCTCCTGCCTCCGCCTCCCAAGTAGCTGGGACCACAGGCGCCCGCCACAACGCCCGGCTATTTTTTGGTTGCAGCCATCATTGTTGTTTGGCGGGTCCAGGCTGGGGATTCGAACCCGCCACCTTAGGTGTACGTGGCTGGCGCCTTAGCCGGTTGAGCTATAGGCGCCGAGCCAGGCCACAAACTCTTAAGGTGGATTGCAGCACCTCTTGCTGGGGCATCAATGACCTTGTTTTTGGAGACACTCCATTTCTCAGCCACAACCAATCTTTATCATCCCCTAGGCAGTGGGGACCATGGCTTGGCCTGCCCTTTCTGTGGTGTCACACCTTAACCTTACTCTGCACCCACCCTGGGGAGCCTGTCATGGCTGTGCACCTGCTTCCTGCCACCTCAGCTGCTGCTGTGAGCTTTTGGCTGCATGTTTAGTGGCCAGAAGAGTTTGCTGAGGGCTGTATGTCATTACCTCAGGATGCCTTCCATCTTCAAAAACCATCCTCTGGCCAGAAGAACCTTCTCTGGGGGCGAGGAAAGGCAATGGAGGACAAATTAGACAGTAGCTGAGACCGCTGGAGTAATGTCCCCAGCACGAAGTCATCTTGGACCCAACAAGGGCTGGTGGCAGAGGGGTCACTATGCCACCTGCAGCGACAACTCTGGTCTTGGAGGGCAGGGAGCAAACTAAACCCTGACCTCACTCATCCTTTTTTTTTTTTTTTTTTTTTGAGACAGTCTCACTATGTCGCCCTGGGTAATGTTGTGGCGTCACAGCTTACAGCAACCTCAAACTCCTGGGCGCAAGTGATTCTCTTGTCTCAGCCTCCTGAGTAGCTGGGATGATAGGCACCTGCCACAAGGCCCAGCTGTTTTTTGTTGCAGTTGTCATTGTTTATCTGGCCCAGGCTGGGTCTGAACCCACTAGTCTCAGTGTATGTGGCTGGTGCTGTAACCACTGAGCTACAGATGCCCAGCCTGCCTCACCCATTCTTTAGTGGTCTGAGCACATACTGCCTCCAGGGGTCCCCAGGGTGCTTACACCACCCACAGCCCTCCGTGCCCTGAGGAGGAAGAAGGCTTCCTCGCCCCACCTCCCAGCAGAAACTAAGGCCAGGAGACCAATGACTTAACCCAGGGTCAAATGACAACATTTGCGGAGCTAGACCCCACACTGCTCTTGAGAACATTCTGGGTCAGGACAGGCCCTGCTCAGTTTCTCAGGACCCAGGAGTAGGCACAGAAAGGACAGCAGCTGCCACCTCCAGGTCATTCTCCAGCCTCCTTGGCCCAAGGCATGTGCTGTGTCCACAGGACAACCCCAGGAGGGCAGGAGTGGATGAACTCTTCCCCCCTCAATGAAAACCAGGGCCTCTAGGAACAGAAGACAGAAACGGAGACAGTGAAGCCACCAGGCTGGGCCCTGATGTGGGCCCTCCACAGGCACAGAAGTCACCACTACCCAGGTAGGAGAGTGACCAGGCACCACCACTGGCCACCCCCCAGTTCTAGGATAGCCTGTCTCCCACCCGCACCATCACCACACTGGAGAGCATCGGGAAGACTTGGATCTGCCTCACCCTGAGGGACAGGGAACTCACTACCTTACAAAGGAAGCGAGACAGCATCAAGAGCCCACCCTCTACCCAGGGCTATTCCAGAAACTCACATAAATGCTTTAATCCCTCCCACAGCCCTAGGAGGCAGACATGATGCTAACCTTTTTTATGCAGAAATGAGAATTCAGAGAGGTTATGTAACTTGCCCAAATCTGCACAGCTAGGAGGTAGCAATAAGTAGGCTAATGGATCTGTGTTTGCCCTGAGTCCTAGTTTACATCTGTTGTCTTGCTGTCATAATTAACACAACTCAGTTCATTCTCAGAAGTGCTCTAATTGGGACAGGAAATTATATGGGATCCAGTTCTGTGTGCTTAAGAACGGGAGCTCTTTCCTTGAACCACTCAGCCTCCTCTCCTAACCCCATTTTGCCAGCCAAAGCCTCAGGACCCCTGCTATCACCTGTTTGAAACTCCCAACCTGCTGCAGGCTCCAAGGCAGAGGCTGCAGAATTACCAACCAGAACAGCAGGGCTGCAGTTTTTTCCATAAGAGGAAGTGGAGCCTGTGGTCCAGGCCTCCTTGCTCTTCTTGAGAAACTGGCTACCTACTGCAGCAGTTGAGCTGCTCTGTGCCCAGGCCTTCCTATCCTCCTGGCTGACCAGCTCCCGCTTCTGCCTCACCCTCTCAGGGCTCAAGTTCTGCCTTCTGCCCATCCTACTATCCTATCTCTTCCTTCCCAGTAGCAGGGGCCTCTGAGGCAGCTAGAGCAGAGTCCCCAGGGGACTAGAGTAGCCACTTCTACAGGGCAGCAGCAAAGCTGGGAGGAGGAGCACCAAGGTTTTCCTTAGCCAACCCCATGTTCCTTGTTGGCAGTAGAGGAACCAGAACCTCACAGTGGTTAGGATAGGCTGTGTGCCCTGTTCTGGCCACCACCAATCAGAGAACAGGACAAGAAAGTGGACGGAGCCAGAACTTGGGCCCACAGAGCCCCTGGGAGGCCGAGGCATCCCCAGAGCAGGGCCTGAGGATGGCTGTCTTGTCCTTAGCTCCGCTGCATGGTTTCATGGTGGCTGGGAGGGGTCACTGGCCATTGGGAAGGTGCCAGGACAACCACAGCACTCAGATGACCTCTAGACTCACGTCTGCTCGGGTTGTGGGATTTCATCCCAGAAGGCTCACTCTGTCCCCACAGGTCCCACACACAGGGCTTGCCATTTACCCAGGCCAGGCACCTGCTTGTGCTGGCCTTGTCCACTGCGCTATATATGTGTGTCGTTTGTTGTATGTATTTGTGCAGAAGTTAACTGATGGATAAACTGGACATAGACTTCTGAGCCCACTCAGTGGGCTCAACCATTCTCAAACTTTACTATTATGAAATCACTGTCTCAAAAACAAAGCCTTGGCTCGGCGCCTGTGGCTCAAGTGCCTAAGGCGCCAGCCACATACACCTAAGGTGGCAAGTTCAAATCCAGCCCGGGCCCACCAAACAACAATGATGGCTGCAAACCTCCCCCCCCCCAAAAAAATAGCCAGTATTGTGGCAGGCGCCTGTGGTCCCAGCTACTTGGGAGGCGGAGGCAGGAGACTCGCTTGAGCCCAGGAATTGGAGAGTTGGAGGTTGCTGTGAGCTGTGATGCCACAGCACTCAACCCAGGGGGACAGTTTGAGGCTCTGTCTCAAAAAAAACAAATCCTTCTTCAGGCATGGCCACACCCAGCTACCCAACAATACTAAGCATCTAGGTTCTGAAGCTCTTGAGATACAGAATAGGCAGACAGCACCCACAACCCATAATAACATCAAGGTCTCAATCCAGACTCTAGGAAGCTCTGGGACAGACTTCAGAGGATGTCTAAGCCCCTCTATTGTATATGCTACTCTTGGGTCTGCAGACTTCTGGGAGGGAGCCATGACTTTCCCCCAGATTGTCAAAGAGGCCAGCACCCCCCAACAGTTATGGGATCCTGCCTCGGAGAAGGTGAGGTGTCCTCCAAGGTGAGGAAACAACTCAGCAAAATTAAAAGGTAAGAGCAGATGAGGAAGTGGGAAAGCCCAGGTGAAAATGCATCGCTACCCTGAGCCACTGTGACCAGCTGCTCCCCTACAACACAAGTGGACAAGTAGTCATAGACCGAGCAAAGGAGTGCTTGGCAGGGCGGTGGGTCAGGTTTGTATGCTTGGTCCATGATGCAGCACAGATGGAGTAGGCCCAGGAGTCACAGAGGGGTCTGAGTCCAGGCTCTGGCAGTCACCAGCTGCCTTAGCCTCGGCCTCACCTGAGAAACCAGATTCCAAGGGACAGTGGTAGCTGCAGTGAAGAGCCCAGGAGCTCACGGATGTGGGTGATGCCTTGAAAGTCTGCTGTGGAAGCAGCCAGCACCTGTATCACAGCCTGAATCAGCACTTCCTCCCAGAGTCACGACATCTGCTACTCATGGCAGACTGCAGCAGTAAATGTGCCTTATCCACTTCCAGGGGCATGGCATTTGCAAGCAACAGCCCATGTCATGAGTCACACACTCCCCTAGGACACACTGGAAGGCCACTGTCATTCCCCTTTGGTGAGGGCTGAGTGGCCCCTTACAGGTGGCCAGGGGCAGAGGAGGGTGGAAATTTAGCAGTGGAAACTTAGCGATGTCCCAGAGCAAAATTAAGCTCAGCTTTGCATGAACAGTGAGATCCCCTTTCCCCCACTTCCTCAACAAAAGCTCTAGTGAAATATCTATCACCTTGCAGAGGGGACCCTCTGAGCCCAACAGCGCTCTGCTGAGCTCACTCCCATGCTTAGTGTGTAGCAGCTGTTCTTAGCACTGGCATGATTCAGGACAACGGTGTAGCCGTGGTTCTGGCCCCTTATTTTCCCCTTTCTGCAGTTCAGGCAGCTGAACCACCAGGGCCACGAAATAGGGATAGGAAGGAAGAGACTTGGCAGCACTTGATTGGTGCTGCCAAGTTCACCTGGCTGGCCACACCCAGACCCTTCAAGGTGAGGAAGGTGGAGGACAGAGACACGGATGAGCTGAGCAGGACACCTCAGCCCAACCATCCTTGAGGACCCCAGCCCAGGAACCTGATCAGCAGGTGAGGCTTTGTGGCCAGGACATGGCCCTTTCTAGACAGATGTGGCTCAGACCCCTTTCCACGCCTGATCTCAGGTTTCCAGCTTTTCAAGAGCTATATTTCACCCAGCTGCACAGCCCCTGCTAGCCAGCAGAGGGTGAGGGGGTAGGGGCAGCAGTGAGGGGATGGTTCACTCCTCCTCTGGGACAGGATTGACACTGGGCCTCCTGGTCTGGCCACCTACCCTCAGTGACGCTCATGACTAAAGTTCCCCAGGTGAAGACCACACCATTGCTTTTGGAAGGCCCAGAAGTGGGAATTGGTTCCTCACGCCATGCACAGAGACCTTCCTGCCCAGGTGCGCCACCTGGTCCCAGGGCTGTGTCTGCAGCTAGCATTGCCCATTTGTCCTTATCTGTTCCTGACATGCTGTGTGACCTTGAGTAATTCACATCCTCTCTCTGGGCCTCAGTGGCCTCACAATAGAATGAAGGTTGATGATCAAACTTACCCACCCACTTGGACTTTCCAGGACTATTCAATCCTCAATGCCGCGTAGATGTGGATTTATGTTTGGCAGAGCTGCATTCCTTTAATTTGACTGAATGAGTATGCCCAGTAGATGACACAGCCACTCTCAACCCCAGACCTGCATAGGCTTGTCACCTTGGGTGAGGTAGGAGGATCCACCCAGACCCACACAATGGCCACTTGGTGGGCAGGCTCTGGAGATTTGCGTTTGCAGAGATTGCTAAACAGTGGAATTCACTGTAATCCCAGCACTCTGGGAGGCTGAGGCATAAGGATTGCCTGGGCTAAAGAGTTGGAGACCAGCCTGAGCAAGAGTGAGACCTTGTCTCTACTAAAAATAGAAAAACTAGCTGGGTGTTGTGGTAGGTACCTGTATCTCAGCTACTCCTGAGGCTGAGGCAGGAGAATCACTTGAACCCAGAAGTTTGAATTTGCTGTGAGCTGTGACACTACTGCACTCTATTGAGTGCAACAGAGTGAGACTCTGTCTCTAGAAAAGAAAGAAATAAAGAAGGAAGGGAAGGAGGGAGGGAAAGAGAGAAAGAGAGAGAGGGAATGAGGGAGAGAGAGAGAAAGAGAAAGAAAGAAAGAAAATTTTTAAAATGTGGAATTCAGGCTGGGCGTGGTAGCTCTACCTATAATCCTAGTACTCTGGGAGGCCGAGGTGGGTGGATTGCCTGGGTTCATGGGTTCAAGACCAACCTGAGCAAGAGTGACACCCCATCTCTAAAAATAGCTGGGCATTGTGGTGGGCACCTGTAGTCCCAGCTACCCGGGAGGCTGAGGCAAGAGAATCACTTGAACCCAAGAGTTTGAATTTGCTGTGAGCAAATGTCGTAGCACTCTACCGAGAGCAACAAAATAAGGCTCTGTCTCAAAAAAAGATTGGAGTTCAGACTTGAGACAGGATAAGGAAAGAACACAAAATTTCCCCACCCTAATGCTTAAGAAAGTGAGTAACGATGACTTTTTTTTTTTTTTTTAGAGGTGAGGTCTTGCTCTATCACCTGGACTAGAGTGCAGTGGTGTGATCATGGCTCACTGTAACCTTAGACTGTTGGGCTCAAGCCATCCTCCTCCCTAGGCCTCACATGTAGTTGGGACTACAGATGCACACCACCAGGCCCAACTAATTTGTTTTGTAGAGACAGGGTCTCACTATGTTGCCAGGGTTGGTCTCAAACTCCTGGCCTCCAGTGATCCTCCATCTTGGTCTCCCAAAGTTCTGGGATTCTAGGAGCAAGACACTGCCTGGAAATAATGATAAATTGTCGATAAAAAGAATGAGCCAACAAACCAAAACAGGCCCTGGAGAAATGGCTTCCAGGGCCCTCTGGAGTTCAGCTGCTTGGGTGAGGGAGTAGGACACACTGCATCTGGACAGGTGGGGGCTGGGGTGCAGGATATTTAAGGGACAGCCAGGAAAAAGAAGGTCCCCAGCAGAGGTGGCTCACCAGGGCTCTCCCCACCCACCTTGGTGCACTCAGGCTGTTGAAAAGCAGACTAAAGATGACACAGCTCTCAAAACTGTCTTTTTTTGCAGGAGGGGTGGGAGGTGGTTCCTGTATTAGGTTGAGTAGTGCATCTAAGAAGCTGACAGGTCACCATGCACAGCCAGGAAGGGGAAGGAGATCACAGGAGGAATGCACTGGGAGGCATCAGGACTAAGGCCGCCGGCAGCTTTCTGGAACTAGAGAAAAGTGGACAAGAATAGATGCTGGGGCTCAGTGCCTGTGGCTCAAGCAGCTAAGGCACCAGCCAGGTGCCCCTGAGCTGACGGGTTCGAATCCAGCCGGGCCTGCCAAACAACAATGACGGCTGCAACCAAAAAAAAAAATAGCCGGGTGTTGTGGCAGGCGCCTATAGCTACTTGGGAGGCAGAGGCAGGAGAATCGCTTGAGCCCAGGAGTTGGGAGGTTGCTGTGAGCTGTAATGCCACAGCACTCTACCCAGGGTGACCCAGGGTGACAGCTTGAGGCTCTGTCTCCAAAAAAAAAAAAAAAAGAATAGGTGCTGGACACAGAGCACAAAGAAATGACAGACGGTAACTTCAAGAGGCACAGAGAGAGTCTGCGGGGGTGAGGGGACAGGGAGGCCTAATCAGCACCCGTGTGTCTGCAGACTGACAGCATACATGCTGGAACAGCAAGCGAACAACATGGGAGGGAAGTCTAAAATAATTGCAAAGAAGTCAGAAAATAAGGACAAGTAAATTAAACCTACTGGATTAACTCTCCAAAGTAGATTATCTAACAGCCAAAACAAAAGAATATTTAGAGAAACTCTCCCTGCAATGAAGAGCAGCAACTCTACTGATGGAGAAGACACAACACACCAGGGAAAGAGATTCAGAATGGTCAGCAGGACACACTGGCTCAGCTGCCCATCTGTAAGAATAAAGAAAAAACCCTCAGGCACCGAAGAAAGAAAACCATGTCACCAGCTCAGTGCCTGTAGCACAGTGGTTACAGTGCCAGTCACATGCCCAGAGGCTGGCGGGTTCGAACCTGGCCTGGGCCAGCTACAACAATGACAACTGTGACAACAACAAGTAGCCAGGCATTGTGGCAGGCACCTGTCATCCCAATTACTTGGGAGGTTGAGGCAAGAGAATTGCTTAAACCCAAGAGTTGGAGGTTGCTGTGAGCTGTGACGCCACAGCACTCTACCAAGGGCAACATAATAAAACTCTGTCTCAAAAAAAAGAAAAAAGAAAACCATGTCACCAACAAGGGGAGAAAAATAAAAAATCAATTTGGCCGCAGATTTTTCCACAGCAACATTCAATGCCAGAAAACAAAGGAATTAAGTCTTCAAAGATGTGTAGAAAATGAAATCCAAGAATACTACACCCAGAGAAGTTGTTCTCATTTATAGAGAACATGGAAAAGGTCAGAGAAAATAGCACCCTTGAGTTCTTTTTGGGAAGTGACCAAACTGCTCAGCAATGAAATCTAGCTCACAATTTAAAAGGGTACATTGTTTCCTTTTTTTTTTTTTTTTAACTTTTTTGGGATAGAGTCTCACTCTGTCACCCTGGATAGAGTGTCATGGCATTAGAGCTCACAGCGACCTCAAACTCCTTCCTGGGTTCAAGCAATCCTCTTGCCTCAGCCTTCTGAGTAGGTGGAACTACAGGCACCTGCCACCACACTCAGTTAGTTTTTCTATGTTTAGTAAAGACAGGCTCTCATACTTGTTCAGGCTGATCTCAAATTCGTGAGCTCAGGCAATCCACCCACCTCAGCCTCCCAGAGGGTACTGGGAGGCAGTACCTTTATGTTGCCCTCGGTAGAGTGCCGTAATGTCACAGCTCACAGCAACCTCAAACTCTTGGACTTTAGCGATTCTCTTGCCTCAGCTTCCCAAGTAGCTGGGACCACCTAGCTATGTTTTGTTACAGTTGTCATTGATGTTTATCTGGCCTGGGCAGTTTCGAACTCGCCAGCCTCAGTATATGTGGCTGCGCCATAAGCACTGTACTCCGGGCACTGAGCAGAGGGTACATTTTTATAAAGGCTAAACTGCCTCAAAGAAAAATTGGAACAGGCTCGGCACCTATAGCTCAACCGGCTAAGGC
>NW_003852672.1:356160-360255 GCF_000181295.1 Otolemur garnettii | reverse complement strand
CCTGTAGTCCCAGCTACTTGGGACGCTGAAGCAAGAGAATTGCTTAAGCCCAAGAGTTAGGGGTTGCTGTGAGCTATGATGCCATGGCACTCTACCAAAGGTGACATAGTGAGACTGTCTCAAAAAAAAAAAGGAAGAAATTATTGATCCTGCTTAAAGAATCATTTGGGTTTTTTTCCCACAAGACTCTTAATTTCTTAATGAGTTTCAACATCTTTTTTCTTTTTCTTTCTTTTCTTTCTTTCTTTTGTTTTTTTTAGCCAGGGCTGAGTTTGAACCCGCCATCTCCGGTGTATGGGGCCGGTGCCCCATACTTTTGAGGCACAGACGCTGCCCCTCTTTTTTTGGGGGGGACAGAGTCTTACTTATGTTGCCCTCAGTAGAGTGCTATGCTGTCACAGCTCACAGCAACTTCAAATTCTTGGGCTTGAGCAAGTCTCTTACCTCAGCCTCCCAAGTAGCTGGGACTACAGGCTCCTGCCATAATGCCTGGCTATTTCTTTTCTTATTTATTTATTTATTTATTTATTTTTATTAAGTCATATATACATAGATCACAAATACATTTATGCCTTTGTGGGATTCAATGTGTTATTTGTACAAATTGGAGTGCTTACATCCTACTAATTAATATAGCTTTCACCTCATTTACCTAATCACAGTATTAAGACATTTGTGTTCAATGCTTGATAGATTTGACTTGTTGCAATATGCTCCATAGGTTTGGTCCCACCATTAACCCTCCCTCTATGGAACCACCCCCCTCCCTACCCATCCCCCACCCCTTCTCTCCTCCATCCTGGGCTATAGTTGTAATTCATCTTTCATATGGAAGTGTGAGTGATTATAAACTGGTTTTATAGTAGTATTGAGCACATTGGATATTTTTTTCCATTCCTGAGATACTTTACTAAGAAGAGTATTTTCCAGTTCCATCCATGTAAACATAAAAGACGTAAAGTCTCCATCTTTTTTTAATGCTGTGTAGTAGTCCATGGTATACACATACCACAATTTATTGATCTATTCATGGGTTGATGGGCACTGGGCTGCTTCCAAGACTGACTTGGCAATTATGAATTGACTGGCTGTTTTCTTTCTTTTTTTTTTTTTTTTTTTTTGAGACAGAGCCTCAAGCTGTCCCCCTGGGTAGAGTGCCATGGCATCACAGCTCACAGCAACCACCAACTCCTGAGCTCAAGCAATTCTCCTGCCTCTGCCTCCCAAGTAGCTGGGACTACAGGTGCCTGCCACAACGCCCAGCTATTTTTTGGTTGCAGCCATCATTGTTGTTTGGTGGGCCCAGGCTGGATTTGAACCCTCCAGCTCAGGTGTATGTGGCTGGCGCCTTAGCCACTTGAGCCACAGGTGCTGAGCTGACCAGCTGTTTTCTTGTTGCAATTGTCATTGTTGTTTAGCTGGCCCAGGCTGGGCTCGAACCCACCACCCTCAGTGCATGTGGCTGACATCATAACTACTGTGCTATGGGCGCCAAGCCATCATCTTTTTTTTAATCTTAGAGAAATTCATGTATGAACTAATTCTCCTGTGGAATGTAAATATTACCTAAGATTCAGCCATTTTTCTGGGTTTTTCTGTTAAATTCAAGTAAAATTCAGTACTTTTATTTTAAAATAGAATACATATGGTACAATCCCATCTTTTAAAATTATTTGTGGCTGGGCAGTGCCTGTGGCTCAAAGGAGTAGGGCGCCAGCTCCATATGCTGGAGGTGGTGGGTTCAAACCCAGCCCCAGCCAAAAAATGCAAAAAAAAAAAAAAATTATTTGGGGCTAAGAATGGTGGCTTATGCCTGCAATCCCACTGCTTCGAAAGCCATGAGTTCAAGACCAGCCTAGGCAACATAAAAGTATTTGTACCTATTTCCCTTTCTCTGAACTACATAGGGTTGGAAACGGTAATCCCTTTCCTCCCCATAGTAAAGGGTCACAGCTAATATCCTATAACAAAAACTAGATTAACATGATAAAAGCATAAGAGATTTATTACATGAAGACATGTCCATGGTAGTCATACAAAGTATGAACTCTTAGGCTGGGAGAGGTGGCTCATTCATATGATCCCAGCACTCTGGGAGGCTGAGGTAGGAGGATCCCTTAAGCTCAGGAGTTGGAGACCAGCCTGAGCAAGAGCCAGACCCCTGTCTCTACTAAAAATAGAAAAATGAGCCAGGTATTGTGGCTGGTGCCTGTAGTCCCAGCTACTCCAGAAGCTGAGGCAAGGGGATCACTTGAGCCCAGGAGCCTAAGGTTACTGTGATGGAGGCTGACTCCCAGGCACTCTATCCTGGGAAACAGAGTGAGACTCTGTCCTCTCCCATAAAGGCAATAAATATTCAGAAAACAAAAAAGAGCTCTCAGAAACTGATGTGATTAAAAAAAAAAATTCCCCAGAAGGCTGGGTGCAGTGGCCCATCCCTATATTCCCAGCACTGTGGGAGACCAAGGCAGGTGGATCACTTGAGCTCAGGAGTTTGAGATCAGCCTGAGCAAGAGTGAGAACGTGTCTCTACTAAAAATAGAAAAATTAGCCAGACGTTGTGATGGGTGCCTGTAGTTCTAGCTACTGGGAGGCTAAAGCAGGAGGATCACTTGAGACCAGGAGTTTGAGTTTGCTGTGAGCTATGATGATGCTACCACACTCTATCCAGGGTGACAGAGCAAGATGAAAGAAAGAAAGAAAGGAAAGAAACTCCCAGAGGGGCAGATGTTTGAGGCTTAAATGCCCTCCTCACAGGGGAGAATAAATGCTCAGACAGTGGTTATTAAATGATTCTCTTTGGTACCTGGATAGGGCAAGTTATGGGAAAATGAGGGGAGGAACTGCTAGAAAACAATGGTTGTCTTATTGAGCAGCTCAAGTTCCCCAGGTAATCTTGGAGATGCTTCAGAAGAACAGACGAAAAGTCTGTCTGGACCTGAACCAACACCCACTCTCTTCTCTTTTCTAGATGGTTGATCTTTCCTAGGTATTCAGTGAGACTCCCAGGGAGGAGATCTTAAGATAATTGCTTGTTTTTCTTGCAGTGGGGTAGGGGGTGTAGGGAGGAGAAGATCTCTTAGATAAGGAAATTCCAGAGAGAGGACCAGACAATGCTGAAGGGACCTGCTAAGGCTTCTCAGCATGTCTGAACACCAGTCCTTGGGGTATGGCTTTTTGAACCCCTATACTACCCAGTTCTCTTTTTCTCTCTAAACTTCTTTCTTTGTGTATTTATGACATTCACCAAATGCTAACACAGACAGTGGCTGCAGGAAACATCTCTGTGCCAGGAGGTTCCAGGTGCTGGGGATATAGCAGAGAACAGAGTGGACAGAAACCTGTCTTCAGCTGGGCATAGTTGTTCATGCCTATATCTCACCTCTTTGGGAAGTTGAGGTGAGATCAGCTTGGGCAACATAGCAAGTCCCCATCTGTACAAAAAACAAAATAATTAGCCAGGCATGGTTCTGCATGCTGTAGTCCCAGCTACTCAGGAGGCTGAGGGGGGAGGATCAGAGGAGTTTGAGGTTGTAGAGAGCTTTGATTGCACTGTTACACTCCAAATAAATAAAAAATCTGCCTTCACAAACCTGGCCTAATGGGAGGAATTTGTTACTTTTTTTTTTTGAGACAGAGTCTCACTATGTCACCCTTGGTAGAGTGCTGTGGCATCAAAGCTCACAGCAACCTTTAACTCTTGGGCTTAAGCAATTCTCTTGCCTCAGTTCCCAAGTAGCTGGAACTACAGGCGCCCACCACAACGCCTCGCTATTTTTTTGTTGTAGCTGTAGTTGTCATTGTTGTTTAGCAGGCCCTGGCTGGGTTCAAACCTGCCTACCTCATTGTATGTTGTTGGTGCCCTAACCACTGAGCTACTGGGCAGAGCCAGAATTTGTTACTTTTTGTTATGTCCTCCTTTTGCTTTGCTATATTGCTTGTTGTTTTGTTTAAGAATGAGCATTATGGCTCGGTGCCTGTGACTCAAGCAGCTAAGGCGCTAGCCACATACACCTAAGGTGGCGGGTCCAAATCCAGCCCGGACCCACCAAACAACAACAATGGCTGCAACCAAAAAATAGCCGGGTGTTGTGG
>NW_003852672.1:353136-355404 GCF_000181295.1 Otolemur garnettii | reverse complement strand
GAGCCCACAGACTGGTCTTAAACTCCTGAGCTCAAGGGATCCTCTGGCTTCAGCCTCCCAGAGTTCTGGGATTACAGGTATGAGCCACTGGGCCCTACCTTTCAGGAAGCTGGTTTGAGGACTGGAGACTCTGGAGGTCTCAGCTGGAGAAGAGGTTCCCTGCCTGAGCAGCTGGGTTCTGGGAAGAGTGGATAAAGAGTGGCCAACTGCTGGCCCCCAGGGTATTCAGTTCGTCTTGCAAAGAAGGACCATGGAGCTTGTCTCCTGAGCCCCTCTAGTCCGAGGTGCCCACCCCAGTCTCAGTATCCTAAGCCCCAGAAGTAGGTGCCACTCTAGCTGGCCCTGGAAAGTTCCTTGAGACTCATCTGCTTTCCTCACCCTAATCACCTGCCTCACTCCTGAGTGGCCCATCTCCTGCCCTGTCCCTTTGCACCCTCACCCCAGGTTGCAGCGGAAGCCCCGGACATACACCCACCCACGGGGCAGGCCCCATGCCAGTGTAAGCCCCTGCCTGGTGGCTGTGTCCTGTGGGCTCAGCCCTAAGTCCACCAGGCCACACATTCTGTGCAACCTCAGCCGAGACCCTCCATGACCCTGTCTTTGTCCGTATAACTGGGACGTGATAAGCTCTTTGATGATGTGTGCATGTTAGCTGTTTTTAGTGTATGGTTTATTGAAAAGAGTGATAATGAGATATGGGCTAATAAAGGAGAGAGGAAAGAAATGAAAGGGGAAATCAAATCAGTAAGGAAAGAAAAATAATGAAAAGTTTAAATAGAAGTGAACCTTTCCTGGGAGAACAGAGGCACCCGCCCCCTGACCCCCGTGGTGCAAGCCAAGTGGAAGGTCTATGGGAAGGTTCTGGATGGTGCTGGACCCTGGCCTCAAGGCCAAGCAGGACCCCCTTCTCAGCCCCCATTTCTTCCAGCTCGGTCTTCTACATATCTGCAGAGCCTTGGGAGGGGTCACCTGCACCATCTCTGCCAACCCCCACAAATCTACCCAAATCACACCTTCTTTTTGAGACAGTCTCAAGCTATTGCCCTGGATAGGGTGCTGTGCTATCATAGCTCATAGCAACCTCCAACTCTTCGGCTTAAGTGATCCTCTTGCCTCAGTTTTCCCATTTTTAGTAGAGATAGGGTCTCACTTTTGCTCAAGCTGGTCTCAAATTCATGAGCTCAAGCAATCCACCCTTCAAGGGTGCTGGGATTACAGGCATGATCCACTGTGTCTAGCCCAAATCACACCTTCTAAGCACCGCAGGCAGCAAAGTTGCTGAGCTTTAGGGAAAGCCCCTCCACAACTCCAAAGCTCCACAGCCCCACCCCAGCAAGACCCAGTGAATCTCAGTGCAGATGGGGTGAGGCAGGGCTGTCTCTGCCATTGCCTGACTTGCCCTCCTTCCCATTTCTTTCCCTCCCAGCCACGGGAGGACAGCCTAGTGCCCTCAACACACACAGAGCGGGTGATAGGCAGGGCCTAACTCTGGAACCTCACTCTTCCCTGCAGAGGGTCAGGGACACATCTTCCTGGACCCTGGCCCTTGCCTCTGGTCTGCACACTCCTCCACCTGGCAATTCCCATGAGCAAAATTTAAGTCACATTCACCTATGTTGCACACCTGCTCTGTATACCAGCTGCTCTCACCAGCAAGGTAGGTACCTACATTTTCCCCATTTTTCAGGTAAGAAAACTGAGGTAATGCATGCAAAAGGGGTCTTGGAAGCCTACACAGCTGGGATTGGCAGGCCCACCAGGCTCCAAGGCTTTCCCTCCTCCATCTTCCTCAGCCCCAGCACCAAAGTTTGGGAAGACACAGCAGTGCAGAGCTGAATGACACGGGGCGCCCAACCAAGGCCTCTGTGGCAGCTTCTAAGGGCACAAAATAAGCAAAGCACCCACACAGAGGAACAGGAGCTGTCCCCCCACCTATGAGCACACTCCAGAGAACTCCCAACACTCTGATCTCCAGTTCTGTCTTGTTGAGCAGTCAGATTCCTTCTGTCTTTCCCTAAGACCAGTTGCACTGTGCTGCATGAGGGTGTGGAGGGTAAGTCCCCTGAAGCTGGGCTCCCAGGCTCCACAGATAGGATTCTAGGCTTATGCCAGGGGTGGTGGTGGTGGTGGTGGTGGTGGGTGTTTCAACAGGGCTCCTCGCGTGGGGCTGACCCAAGCTGGAGCCAGAGCCAGCAGGTCCCTAGAGCAGATTCTCTGGCCCAGGAGCCACCAACTGGCTTTCTTCCTGGGAAAGCTTTTTTTTTTTTT
>NW_003852672.1:351589-352689 GCF_000181295.1 Otolemur garnettii | reverse complement strand
TGCCAGGGAAGATACTCAGGCAGGAGTCCTGTGGAGGCGTGGGGGTTCAGGGACAGCTTGCTGGCCACTCAGTCCCAGGGAAATGGCTCCCCTCTTGACCCTGCATCCCTAGGCATCCTCCAGAGCATCTTCTGTGATGAGGCCATCATTTCCTTCCCCTTTCTGGCCCCTCAGCTGCAGGGACAGCCCCTGGGGCTTCCCCTGGGCCCCATTCCCGACCCTGACTCCTCGGTCAGCAGGAATGCCACAGACTGGAGCGTGTCTGGGTCACTGCCGTGTCCCCAGTGCCCAGCTTAGCACCTAGCACAGCTCAGTGGCCCAGAGCATGTGCAGCACGAGCACCTGTCAGCTCCACATCTACACAGAGTCAGACCCTCAAGGAACAAAGTGCCTGGCTGAGGGGCCCCCATGCAGGGCCTGTCCTTGAAGATGACAAGAAAGGGTTTTGCCATTACCCTTCTCCAGGAGCCCCTGCAGTACACAGACAAGAAGGAAGAGGAAGAGAAATGAGCTCCCTCCTTCCAGAGCCAGGGGCCGGGCCGCCATAGGCAGAGTCGGCTTCCTCACACTACCGCTTGTGCTGCACAAGATCTCAGATGGAGAGAGTATGGCCTCTGGCCTCTTTTGCTTTTTTCTTTTACCTTTTCAGGAATTTTTTAGCTAATTGATGTAAGTATTCTTGTGCCTAGGACTAGCAATGCTCTCTGTGAGCCATGCCTGTATCTGTGAGCAGGGTTAACCCCTGAAACAAAGTGGTCCTGCCCGGTGCCAGCCCCTGAGGCAGCGAGGAGCAGCACTGCCATTGCACAGTCAGAAAGTAGATTTAGCTCTGCTGCAAATTCACAAACCAGAAGGCAACGCCTCATCTGAAATCCCTGGTTATGTCAACAGCTGGCAATTGATCACTACCATTTTTTCATTTTCCTCTGCTCCTTTCCCCTCCAGCAGCTCCCAATGGTCCTTTCCCCATGAGCCATAAGGGCTCAGGTTCCCCCTTGTCTCTCAGTGGCTGTGCTGGGAGCAGCCCTCCTAGCTGCCACCCACACGCCCTCTTCTTGCTGAGGCTTAGTGTCATCCTTTTAAAAGATACTTTTCAAAAG